>NC_071354.1:29352346-29652346 GCF_943734655.1 Sabethes cyaneus | reverse complement strand
ACAAACTTGCTCTACCAAGTGGCTTCGTTGTTGGTAAATGCAGTATTTAGTATGAAGAAAGATTGTGGAGGAGCGTGAACATGAATCCACACTTAAGTCGCTTAACATTGAAAGGACTGATTATACTAATATTCGAACTTTAACAAGACCAAACCCAATACTAAGGTCAACCACAAGAACAAGGCAACAGTGGTTCTGGTGGAGCGCAAATTTTTATTAGTTTTATGAAATTGATCATGACAATCACTTTACGAACGTAATAAATCTTGGAATTGTTACTTGGGAAGTTAATTTTATTGTGCTCTTGTTCAAACTCTTGCTCAGGCTCCGGTACCTGTCCAACTTCTTGTTCTAGTACTTCTTCAGGTTGCTGTTAAGATTTTTATTCAGGCTCATTTTTAGGATCTTCCTTATTACGTTCTAGTTCGGGAACTTATATTATTTTTTGTTTAGGTTCTTGTTCAGGTTTCTGTTCAGATTCTTATTTAGATTCCACTTCATGCTCTTGTTATTCAGAAACCTGCTCTGACTCAGATTTAGATTCGTGTATTTTTGGTTGCTTTTGTCTTGACTTTTTATTTTCATTTGTTCTTATGCTAGTTTGTGTTAGTTCCTCTTCATGTTTGTTTTTTATTTCCTCTTGTTCTTATTCCTTGTTGGTTTTCATCTCCTTTTTGTTTTTTCTCTTCTTGTTTTTTCCTCTTCTTGTTTTCATCTTTCGGATCATTTTCTTCTTCCTTATTCTTATTTATTTCCTCTTGAGTTTTCTACGCCTAATCTTTTTTCCTGTTTTATTCTTCTTTTTCTTTCCTCTCATTTTGTGCTTTTCCTCTCCTTTTTTACTTTCTCTTCTTATTTTTTCCTCATATAGTTGTATTTTCTCTTCTATTTTTTATCTTCTCTCTTTGCTTTTATCCTTCCATTTTCTTGCTGTATTTCGTGCTCTTATTGTTCGTTTTCCTCTTTTTGTTTTTTATTGCTGTTTTTTCCATGGTTCTTTTTGCTGTTCTCGTTTTTTTTCTCTGGTTATTTTTCCTCTGACTGAAGTTTTTGGAGCGTATTGCTATTTAGTATTTTTCCACTTATAATTAGGCCATTACAAATATTTAAAAAAGTTTTTGTCCCTCCGGTGTTGGGCCACTGAAGGGGGGGGGGGGTCGAAAAAAAACAAAGAGAATTTTTTAATCGAGCAAAAAAAAATATGGATTTTAGGCATTTTTACTTAAAGTTTAAACGTGAAAACCAAATCTATTCTTGCTTTCAATAAATACGTTGTTATTTTTCATGCGAAAATGGGGGTGACAAAAACTTTGAAAATGATTTGCAATGGCCTTATTATTCATCTCATTGCTCTTTCTTCTTCTTAGTTATCTTTGTATTTTTTCACTTTTTGTTCTCTTTCTCGTTTCTTTTCTCTTTTGGCTCATCTTTTATTTCGTTTTTTCTCCTTCTTTTGTGCTTTTTCTTTGTTTTCTTGTTTTTTTTCTCTTCTTGTTTTATTTCCTTTTTAAATTCTTCTCCAGGTTATTCAGATTCTTGTTCAGACTTTTCATGTTGTTCAAGCCTTCGTTCAGATACTTGTTCTGATTCACAGGTTTGTTTTTTTTTGTCTTGGTCTCAGTATTAGTCTTAATCTTGCTCTTAGTTTTGTTGTTTAGCGACCCCTTGCACTTTATTAGTGCATTTGCGCCGTTCTTGGCTTTTTACTTTTACTTGTGCTTGTGCTAGTTTCTGTTCTAATTCCTGCTATAGTTCCTCTTTTTATTCTTGGTGTTGTTTTATTTCTCCTTCCCCTTCTTTATCCGACGAATTTCCTTCTGGCTCTATTAGTTTTTTTATGTTTTTTCGCTTCTTGTAGTTTTCCTACTTGTGGTTTTCCTCTCGTCTAGCTCTTTTCCCTCTTCTTTTTATTCTCTTCTTGTTCCTTTTCATTTTATTGATCTTTAACCTTCCTTGTTTCTGTTCTCATTTCTCTTCGATTTTGTATTCTTCTTTTCTTTTTCACTTATTTTTGTTTTCCTCTTTCATATTCTATTTCTTCTTATGTTCACCCTCCTATTTTTCACTCTTTTGGTTCATTTCTCTTTTCTTTTTCTTCCTTTTTTTCTTTTTTCCACTTGTGGATCTATTTTTGTTTTTATTTTTTCTCTTTTGTCACTTTTTCTTATTCTTAGTTTCCCCCCTGTTTTCTTCTTATACATTTTTCACCTACTTGTTTTATTTCTCTTACTTTTGCTTTCCGTTCTCTTCTATTATTTTTCCTCTTCCTGTTCATTTCACTTGTTTTTTTTGCCTTTTTTCTTTTGTTTCTCTTCTGACTTTTTCCAACTCTTGCTTTTCCCTGTTCTGGATCTTATTCTACTTTTTTTATCTTCATGTTCCTTTTCTCATATTACTCTTTTTCTCGTTGTTTTTCCCTTTTCTTGGTCTATTCCTTCTTCTTTTTTTTTTTTTTTTTTTGCTTTTATTTTTGCTTCTCTTTTTTCGTCTTCTTGTTCCTTTACCTTTTCTAGTAATCTTTCTACTTGTGTGAGATGTTCTTAAGTTTTGTGTTAAACTGACAGCAACTTAACTTTTACTTGTTTTTGTTTTCACATAGCTGCGTCTTAACAGTTTTACACCAGCCAGCGTGAAAGATTTTGCAGCGAGCTTTTACCGTATTACTACTAGCATCCAGCTGAGAAATTTTGCTTTATTGTTCAACTTCTTGATCAGATTCGTGGTTATGTTCTTGATAAAGTTCTTGTTCAGGTTCTTATTCAGATTATTGCTTAGGTTTTTTTTCACATTTCTATTCATGTTCTTTTTCAGATTATTATTCATATTCTTGTTCAAGTTGTTGTTTAGGCTTTAGTTCGGAATATTGTTCAAGCTCTTCTTTAAGTTTTTGTTCACGTTTTAGTTGAGATTTTTGTTCAGATTTATTAAAATTTCTGTTCAGAAATTGTGTTAAAATTAAGACAAAATTCTTCTTTTGATTCTTGTACAGATTATCGTTAACTTCTTATTCAGGTTCGTGGTCAAGTTCTTAGTAAGATTTGTGTTCAGGTTCTTGTTCAAATTATTGTTTAAATTTTTGTGGAGGTTCTTGTTTAGGTTCGTCTCCAGATTATTAATCAGCTTCTTGCTCAAGTCCTTGTTCAGATTATTATTTAAGCTCAAGTTCAGGTTCTTAATCAGGTAATTGTTCAAGTACTTTTTCAAAGTATTGCTCAAGTTCTTGTTCAGGTTCTTATTCAGATTATAGTTCAAGGTTGTTGTTGTTCAGGTTCTTGTCCATGCTCTAGCTCAGATTAATGTTCAGGATCTTGTCCGAGTTCCTGTTCAGGTCCTTGTTCAGATTTTTATCCAGGTTCATGTTGAAATTAGGATTCGAATTTTTATTCCGGCTTTTGTACAGATCATTGTTCGATGTCTTGTTCAGGCTCTTCCTCACATTATTGTTCAACTTCTTACTCAGATTCGTGGGCAAGTTCTTGGCAAAATTTTTTGTTCAGTTTCTTGTTCATATCACTGTTCAAGTTTCTGTTCAGGTTCTTATTCAGATTATTGCTCAGGTTCTTGTTCAGATTTGTAATCAGGTTCTTTTTCAGATTAATGTTCATATTCTTGTTCAGGTTCTTTTTTAAGATCTTGTTCAGGTTTTTGTTCAGAATATTATTCAAACTGTTGTTTAAGTTCTTGTTCAGGCTCTTGTTCAGGTTTTTGTTGAAATTTTTGTTAAGGTTCATTGAACTTTATATTGAGAAATTGTATTGAAATTAATGTCAAATTCTTCTTACGACTCTTGTACACATTATTGTTAAATTAATTGTTCAGATTCTTATTCAGATTATTGCTCAGGTTCTTGTTCAAATGTTTGTTCAGGTTCTTGTGTAAGTTTTTCTTCATATTATTGATCAACTTCTTGCTCAAGTCCTTGTTTAGATAGTTAATCAATTTCGAGTTCAGGGTTTTGTTCAGGTTATCGTTCAAGCTATTGTGCAGATTATTGTACATATTTTTGTTCAGGTTCTTATTCACATTATAGCTCAAGATATTGCTCAGGTTGACGTTCCAGTTCTTCTTTAGGATCTTGTTTAAATAATTGTTTAGGGTCTTGTTCAAGCTCTTGTTTAAGTTCTTGTTCAGACTCTTGTTCTGGTTTTTGTTGAGATTATTGGTTAGTTTCATTGAAATTTTTGTTCAGAAATTGTGTTGAAATTAATATTCAAATTCTCCTTACGGCTCTTGCACAGTTTATTGTTAACTTTATTGTTCAGGTTATTGTTCACATTATTCTTAATAACTTCTTATTCAGGTTTGTGGTCAAGTTCTTGGTAAGAGTTTGTGCTCAGGTTATGATTCAGATTATTGCTCAGGTTTTTGTTCAAATTTTTGTTCAGGTTTTAGTTCTTGTTCTTGTTCAAATACAAGCTCTTATGTAGGTTCTTGTTTATGTTATTTTTACTCAACTTAGATTCCAAGGACTGATACCGCAAACTTACATAAATTGATTATAATAGACAATGATATACATTTTCGGCGTAATCAAATGACCTTTTCTGGTTCGATCGAAGAGTTCGTTTAGCCGATTTGTTTACAACTGGCAGCAACTCAATTTTCAAAGAATAATAACATGAAAAATTTGTAGTGGGTGGCATCGGAGAAAGAACCGCATGGTAGATACAGGACTAACTACAAAAGTTTTTTGTTTAATTCCGAGTAATGAAACTTCTAACTGTAATTGTCGAGCCGGTTGCTAATGTTCGGTGGCATGAAAGTAGTGAGTATCGGTTGTATCGATGTCTATTTACGGCAGCACAGAAAATAAACAAGTTTTTAAAGCTTCTACAACTACTGAGTAACTGGAAATGTTCATTGAAAAGAAACCAGCGAGAGCCGCTATGTTAACCTTATACAGGGTAAGACGGGTTTTAAGACTGTTTTCACTTTTCACATAAAAAAGCAGAGCCTTGGGCTTAAACGTCTTAGACTTCACCCTTTTTTATCGACACGGCCGATTCCAATAGAGGAAACGCGCTATTGAAAAATTGCCAAACGTCACGTCATGTCTCATCTTTATAATTTTCAGTACATTTGCCTAAAAACCAGCTATTTTAGTAGTACACACAGCAGTTTGATCGTGGTTAATACAGCTACAGACAAACGTGCGCTTGATAAACAGTAAATTAGTTTCTTCTCGCTTCTAAGAATTCAGTTGAAATCTTCTCTGGAATCATTTCTCCATGATTTCTCCACTTCCCCAACACAGGCGACACAACTGTACAAGTTCTGACTAGAATCAAATACTGATTTGCTATTGATATTTTATGTTCAATACAGTAATGACCCGATTTTGTCACCCCCATGATGAATTTAGGGGTGACAAAAACGGGACAGTGACAAAATCGGGTATTTTTTCAATTTCTATTTTTTTGCAGATAACTTAGAACGAACTACATATATTTCATTCTGATCACTTTTATAACATTTCGTACTTCCACCTGCCTCTCTGTGGACATTTGTCACCTGTTCACAGCACAGCCGCACAGGTATGAAAACACGCGTTTTTTAATTGCGCCGGAATGGTTGATTATACTGGTTAACTATGTTCATAGAAATTTCATAGCGTAAAAAGCTCTTTCTTATGGTATGAACGATTCTTTGATTAACCCCCCTAAAAGTAAGATAGAAAATTTATTTTTCAAGCAGTAAGAGATAGAGCAAAACAATGTTCTACAAAATTTTTGAGAAGATGATTATAAAGAACTTTGCCAAACAAAGTGACCTTTTAGCTATTATAGTTGTGGAGATAAGAAACAACTTTTGTGAAAATTCCACGATAATCAACACAGTTCTTTTCACAGTGTTTTAACACATTTGATATGTTTCAAAATGATTTTCAAACTAAGCTTTTGATAAATCAAAAGCGTGACAAAATCGGGTAAAAAACGTGACAAAATCGGGGGTGACAAAATCGGGTCAAAAACGTGACAAAATCGGGGGTGATAAAATCGGGGAGTGATAAAATCGGGGAGTGACAAAATCGGGTTACCACTGTATATGAATTTTCCAGAAATTTCGAGCGGAACAGAACAAACGGAGCGGGAGTTAGATTTTGAATTTGACATTTCCCGATTTCAACTTTATTTTTATTGCGTCCAAATTGAATGTCCATGTGACCCGCCCACCCCTTGGGCACGGCCCAGTGGCGCTGTGTTCTTGATACTGACTGACTGGCTGGCTGAGTGACAGTGACGCGCGGTTTGACAATTGGCGTTTCGACTTATAATTAATGATTGGACCTAAACTGAACCGAGAGAATACGAGCGTCATACGACGAATAAAAGAAATTATTGCAAAATAAATGTCCGCCATAAAAAAAACGAAAGGGAACAGAAGCGAGGGGGGCTACAAGCAGTAGGAAGTAGGAGCAGCGGCAGCAGCATTCATCATTTTAGGATTGGCTGTGTGTTTTGTTTTTTTTCAGCGTTTATTTGTTCTGCTACGCACTAAAACGTTTGTGGCGCGTTTGACGACGACACAATCGGAGTAGTTGGAAGCAATCGATAGTGTTTTGAATGACTTTTTCGCGGGAAGACTGAGGGGAAGAACCATTAAACTAGTTTAGCGAAGAACGAGTTTTGTTTTATTTGTTCTGATACCCCTTCAGATTGTACCTTCGGTACACCAGGTGGTCCGTGGTTTGTGGTGAACGATTAAACTGACTGACGTGACATCCGTTTCGGTTGTCCGCCGAAATGAAAAACTTGATCAATGAACCGGATACAATACAGCAGTTATTTTAGTACACATGAGCTTTGCAACTTAAAAATAACATCGATCATAACACTTGGTCTGAGCAGATAAACTGACCGGTTTTTCTTTTCTGCACGCTATTTTTAATGACACATGTTCTAAAAATCCATACATAATAAATCATTATAGAAGTAGAATACTACTGCATGGTTCATTCAGTCAAGCTGCGTAGGAGACACACCTCCTACAAAAAATTCCAATTACGCTCACATGTTGTTTGTCAAAAATGTTATTTTGCCTCAATGGTTTGTCTTATGAATGGCCGTACTTCAAGTGGCACTACTGTCGTTGGGTTTGTTTTTCGGGACGACAGACGACAGAAAAAAAATTCGCGTGTTGATGATTAGAAGTAGCAGCCATCATTATAGGGACTTTGCCCCGTCGTAGGCCTATCAACAGTTATTGATATGCTAAATTTAAGCAGGATCATAAAAATACACGCGCCCGAACAGGGCCGCTAGTTCAGAAGGCATAAAAAATCCGAGAATAGTTTTTTCTAGCCAACTGATCGTAAAATAAATTTGCTGCGTATGATATCAACGGGAGCCGGATTTATAATCTGTCAAGGGAAAATTTGTACATAAGAAGGTTATTTTTGCGAAGGAATTCCTCGTCTGACCAGACAGTTGTTAGAAAACAAGAAACGAGTTGATGTGTTTTAATCGAATAAAAATAATTTATTCAATAAACCACCGTTTCGTTCTGAGACCTTTTGATCGTTCGAACTATTCAATAGTAGCCAAGTATTACATTACTAAATAATTCGAACGATTCAAATGCAAATTTAAAGTCCGTTATGTATATAATCAAAATCGAGGGAAAAAAGCGCCGATTTAATAGTCGTTGTCATGGTCGCCATGTGATAGGTTTAGCTGATTGATATTCAGACATCAGACATTGCGAGCGAATTGTTGTTTTTAAAAATTCGCATCAAAAATCGAACAGTTCGTATTTTATTTATATATTTAAAGCAAAAATCCATTGCGTTCCTATTTTCGATTGATTGTCTAGACAAACGAGGATCTTCCCACGAAAAAAAATAACTTTCTCATGCCCAAATATTTGTTTAAATCCAGTCGCATCATATTGACATTTTTATAGCGTCTGCCACCCGTTACGCACCTTTACATTACGATCGGATTAAAAACTATTTTGAGATTTTTTATCTCCCTTCCCTCAGCCTCAATTAACCTTATTTTGTCGTCTACCCACAAAGCGATGAACATCGCTTGTGTCTTTACGAGCGTGTCTAAATTTAGCAAATCAATAACAATCAATGGAACTCACGGAACTTAGCGTAGAAAATAGTTTTCTCATGCGCCTAAATATCTGTTTAAAATTGTAAATCCGCACGCATTATATTGACATCTTTAGGCACCGTGGCGGTGTCTGCCACCTTACGCACCACCGCGTCCGCCGGGTCATGATCGGATCAAAAACTATTTTGGGACTTTATTATCTATCATCTGAACCTCAGCGTACCTAATTTGGGCGACGTCTCCACCGGCCGATTAGCATCGTTTTTGTCTTTACGACCATCGCCAGTCGTGTCTAAATTTAGCACATAAATTTTCATAACTGTTGATCTGCCCGTAATGCCTGCTAATTCCATCGTCGTTTGACTCTTAACGGTGATTTTTTTCCCATCAACGAGCCATATTTTGGCGGCACGTGGAACAGTTTTTTTGTCGTAGTTCCCACACAAAAAAAAGCAATTTTGGGCAGACAACAAAATAAAATAAAATTTTTTGCAAGAAGTGCGTCGTTCGTTCCGCTCTAATTATTTTATTTTCTACCATCAAAATTGAAAGAAAACATCCGAATTAAGGCTGGTTTTTAGGATGCACGTTGACAAATTATCAAAACTTATACAGCAAAATAACTGCATAATTCGTTCATTGAAAATAGAAATGGATTTCCTATTCTAGTACTCTACCGAACCTACTACATGGCGACCGTCACATTTCCTTCATTGCCCATATTACGGAGCATAAATTTTAACAATCCTTTTATTGGTTTTTTATAATATTTACCACCAAATATAAATACAAATTTTGGTAGTCTATGAGTACTTTTTGTTTGCATTTTTGGTTCATAATGGGTACAAGTTTTACTGAATTGATCATAAATACCATTAAAAAGTACTACAAAACTCGATTTGCTTCTTAGCAATCAACGCATAGCGATTGTCTGGGCCAACGAGAAATTCCACGCGAAAACAGCATTCTCCCATACCCACTCAAATATTTATTTGTTTGAAAACGTAAATCCTATCACATCCCGTTGACATCTTTACGGTCAACGGTGTCCGGTACGCGCCCCTTACGCACCTTTAGTTTTACGATCGGATAAAAAAAAACTATTTTTGGGGAATTTTTTTTTATCTGTTTTTCATCGACCCCCAACCCACCCGCTGCTGCCGCTTCGTTTGGGTGCACGATTAACATCGTATGTGTTTTTACGACTGTTTCTAAATTTAGCATATCAATAATAATAGACCGTTGATTTGCCTGTGAGTCACAGTCCCCTCTGATAATGCCTTGCTAATTTGCTGTTTTGACATAGCGGTATTTCTTTTTAATCAAGCAGCCGTATTTTGTCAACAAGCGAAACTTTTATTTCAGCATTATTCTTAAAATAAAACAAGCTGACAAGAGGCATAAAGAGGGCTGACAAGAAATCTACAACAAATTATCTGAATGACATGGAATCCTGGCAGGAATTATGCGAGGATCGGTTCGTAAAAATTCAACTTTGGACTTTTGATTTTTAATTTTTGAATTTTTATTTTTCCTGAGCATTTTGACTAGTAGATTTTAATTTTTTTTTTCAGTTTCAATTTTGATATTTTACTTTAGATTATTGCCTTTTGGTTTTTGAATTTGGACGTGGTTTTTATGTTCCCGTAAAAAAATATACATTAAATTTTATAGTAGAAACAATGTGCCTACAACAGTTTTTATAGTGGACAATGAAACTTATGGTAAATTTATTGTAAAAGTGTTTCAGATTCAAATTTTATTTATATTTTTGTTTCTTATTTTATGGAATAGAATTGACCATATTTCATCACAAATTTACTGCCTTTTTTAATTATATTTTGTTTTCTCGCCTAAAAAAATTACCATGAAAGGACAATAACTTATACTGTAAATAAAAATTTTTGTTCGCGAAAAACTAGATTTTTTTATTGTTAAAATACTTAACAACCCGTCATTTTTAAGGTAGAATCTCTGGAAACCAAGAAAGTTATGGTGGACAAC
The DNA here is from genome assembly GCF_943734655.1 of Sabethes cyaneus. Lineage (NCBI taxonomy): Eukaryota > Metazoa > Arthropoda > Insecta > Diptera > Culicidae > Sabethes > Sabethes cyaneus. The sequence goes on along the minus strand of NC_071354.1, from coordinate 29,642,282 downwards.
AATAAGTTTGATTGTTTGATTATCGTTTCGGACGATAAATTTTATTGTTTCTTCTGTATTTTGTATCCTACTGTTACCATAATTTTTATTTTCGTGTTATGATTTTTTTTTCGGGTTTGTCTTTTAACAATTTTAATTAGATTATAGTCACTTTTCCAAGCAACAATTCTAAAACCGCTAAGATTAAATTGAGTTTTACAAAGGTTTTATTGTCATGTCACACAAAATGCAAACAGAATAACTTGGCTGGAAATTAGGATTGACTAATCGAACATTTTTATTTTATCTAACGACTGCTTTAAAAATAGCAAAATTTCGAAGGTGCGTTCATTTTAGCCACCTATCATTCAACTTAACCTTTTCTGCTTTTGTTGAATAACAGCTTATCAAACGCTTGTTACCCGGTAATTAGCTGTACAATGGTTGAATAAATTACTATTTAAAAAAAAGGTGTTTGGGATACTCAAGCTAAGAAAGCTGGCTCACTATGTTAGCGTTTCATGTGAGCAAACTATATACTTTATAGCTTTGTAGAACAAAGCGAAAAGCTTCTTTAGATTATAGTCTGATTCTTAGAGGTTATAAAAATCTTCTGAAGACTGGACCACTTGGTCGGAAGGCAGTTTTATACAGGTCATTGGAAGGTTCTAGTGAAGCTCATAGTTTTACTAGCAGTTTTGGTTATGAAAACCACTAGAGGAATGTAATAAAACTTAAAATGCTGCTTGAGTTCAATAGTTTGGGTCATTCGTGACTTCAGCGGGGTTGAGATTTGAGTCCGAGTAATCGGCGTGAAAGCTAATGACTACGCCGGGGTTGACCCCTCTTTAAGCTTTTGATTTTTGACTTTTAATTTTTAGTCTTGATTTTTGTTAACCACAACTCAAGAACGAAAAAAATCGTATCATGAATTTTTAGCACTAAAAAGTAGGAATTGACAATCAAAAAAGTTTTGTTTTTAAATTCTCGTTGAAGTAGAACATAATTTTTCCGCCTTTGCTTTGGAATTTTCAGTGTGAAATTTGCATTTGCTTTCATTGAAAAGCTTTTGTATTGCAATGTTTTGTTCAAGAATTAAGAATTTTTTTAATTAACGATGTTCATAAAAACCATAAACTTTCTGGAAAAATAGGAGGAAAATATTATTTTCGTTTCTAAGTTTATGAAATATTACCAATGACCATGAAAATACTCTTTTCGCCTTTAAAAGAGGTGATTCCGCTGAACCTATAACATGGCGACCGTACCAAGACAATTGAAACGACGCTTCTTTCCCTGTATTTCGCTTATTCACACAGCTGAGAATTTTTGAAGCGGTTGATTCATATATTAAGGACAGTTCTCGCTCAGAAACATATAACAAAAGATATCAACGTTATGGTTTGATAGGGCAATTGGCCTATCATTACCCTTCCTATGGCTTAACAGTGTCTATGAAAATGCAGACTCCAGAATCAATTTACGCTCAATTCGTATCAAAGCGGACCAATTACTCAGTTTGTTCAATTGTAGAGCTTTTTATTAATACTATAACACAAGCATTTGCTTGATAAAGAAAATTTGGCAAAGAAGTACAACTATTGGCAACCTATTCTACCTCGTTTACTTTTAATGCACAAAATAATATAACAAGTGTAAATTTGACACGTTTTGTTTCATTGTTTTGAGCAGCAATCGATGAAAATTAATTGCACATGCGTATCCAACAAAAAAACAGAGGTCATGATCTCTACTACAGCCAACGTTTGCGTTTACGAACCGATCGACCCCAAAAACGAAAGCGGTGAATTCCGTTTTTAATCAATTCAACGTTAACAGTTCAAACAGTCAATGGTCAGTCAGTCTAGACCCACTGTCTAGACAGAAAAATAATCGGGAGAAAATAGTTTTCTTCATTAAGATAGTAAATCCTACCTCATCGACTTGACATCTTTACGATCTTTTGCCAATCTCATGGTACATTGCTATGTTATGCGATGCGATCAAAAAGCTATTTTGGGAATTGTTTTTGCATAATTTTTTTTTATCTGTCAACGCAGCGGCTAGCATCAATTGAATCTAAATTTAGCGTATCGATAATAACTGTTGATTGGTCTGAGACAAATTTCTATATTGATTTAACGACAATCAAAAATCCCACGGAACCTTTAGTATTTTTTTTTCGTTTTTCGTTATTCCCAAAATAGCGACAGACCAAATAGCAGAGATATTGAGTGTCAAGACAAAAGTATTGTGTAACTCATAAACAAATGATCGGTTAATGACTTGAAATTGGGATGTGACAGACGACGAACGGGACACTTGCTAAAAATAATTTCGATTTTTGCATAGGAGGTGTGTCACCTGAGCAACAACTGCGATGGTAATGTTGTTTGTTCCCACTTTGAACATTATTTTTGGGCCCACGGATTATTTTAAGTGAACGAAAATTCAACGCAGGTTATTATGTCGTGCACATAAACAGAGTAAGCTAAATATAGCGTGCAAGAAAACACAAACGGTGATTGTTTCTTTTGACTTCGAGTGTAATGATCCATGTTATTTTTATGATTAGTCTAAGCCAATGTACTAAACTTAGTACGTACATTAATAAATAACGATAAAATCAGGAGAAAATTGTATCTTGCGGATATTTGATTGCAATTAACCGGTTACTAGCAAAGAGTTGCCACAATCAGCCACATGGCGACCGTGACAATTAGTGTAACCATATAGACTATTGGTTAATTGATAAGTTCAGAATATTGTTTTCTCGGAAACAAGTCATCAGATTCTAGAGAGAAAATTCATATTTCATTTTCAGTCAAAATTTCGAAGGAGCATCATCACAACGTTTACCATTTATTAGTTACGTGTTTTGAGCGTCACATAGGAATGACAAGTACAAATTTAGACCAACCTTATGTTTTCTTGTCTTGAGCTTTACAATGAGCTCAGGCATTAATTAATTTTTTAAAACGGTAGTCTTCCCAATAGATGGAGGGAACGGTAGAAGAAAATAATGTAATCAAAGGTGTTTAAGGTATCCAAACAGAGTGGGACAAGGCTTGAGCAAGAAAGAGTAAAAATTAGGTAAGATTAGGGCCATTTGGGCAACGTTCACTAGGTTCAAAGAACAATCCTTTTTACCCAAACTGGGGGAACCGCGAATTAAAGTAAGCTATATTGGGAGCCAATTATAATCTAATTCAGTTTACAGGAAACTCATTAAAAAATATAAATTTTCTCTGAAATTACCCGATAAATCAAAACTCAGTTTCGTACGCTAGTTAACCTACAAATTTTCTGCAAAATCACCACCAACAGCCAAACAGAACCAATTGGGAACAATTTTTTCCATATGTTGCACCACATTTAGAAGTTTGATGTATTTTCAAGCCGTTTTTTACCTTGAAACAAACTTATTAATAATCCACGCGCCTTTAATCGGTTGTCTGTGTAACTGGAATGGGAGAAACCCATCGCGAAAAAAGGTTTTCCCACGCATAAATAGTTCTGCCCATAAAATGTTTTACAGGAGAACTCCATTGATATCTTTGGAGATCATTCGCTATCTCACGCACGTTCGTTTTACGATCGGCTGAAATATTAATAACTATTTTGGGATTGTTTTTATGTCTTTCTGAAGTGACACGGCCGTCCACCAGCAGCAGCAGAGGGTTCAACATCATCAACAACATTACCGTTCTGCCTTTACGACACCATGATTAAATTTAGCATATCAATAGCTGTTGATTTACCTGGAACAAAGTCCACTTAGGGCTTATCAAAATCGGTGTTTTGTTTTGACGGAGTCTTTTTGTTTTCTTTGATCATCACACAAAACTGTTGGGTGTCATTCAGAAAACTGTAGCTCAGCTAGAAATCACCGAAATGACATGAAATTATTACAGGAAAGAGGGGTAGAGCTGATAACGAGTGTATAATGGTTCAAATGATGAGAACAGGATTTGCACTTTGCGTTATGAGAATTTCCGTTACAATAACAGATGTAAAAGACTAAGGGGTCCCGAGTAAGCTCGGGCACTCAGCTAGTGTTCAATAAAAATTAACGAAATTCAAATATTTAATTTGATACCAAAGTTTTAGATGAGCGAATCGTTTAAAAAAAGTCAAAATCTGTCAATACACATGAAACATCAAAATTAAATTTGTTTTCTTGAATGCAAATTTGTCTTGAGTACGTTCTTTAACAATAAAAAGCTAAAAACTTGAAGCTACGATTAATAGAGTCGCAGTCACAGAGCAGTAAAACTAGTACACGTATTCCGGAAAAACCACGTGTAAATTAGGTTCCATTCACAACGACTCAACGGATCTGATGTAAACCTAAAAGAAGTTGTGAAAGCCAACGACGATTCAGTTGTATGTTGACGAGCAAATATGACTGCCAAGATTAACGTGTTTTGATAAATGCGCCGTGTGACGCACGTGTGCGTCATTCAACCAGGAATGTGCGTAGAAGTTATAAATTTGAAATAATTTATTAACCCTCGTACGATTAAAGGCTCAATAAAACTTATCACGAGTGTATTCATGCGGTTCGCATCATATCGATCAACAATAGGGGGACAATGACAGCACAAAAATAACAATCGCTAATTTGCTGACCAGAAATGACCAGAAAAACGTAACGTAGAACACCTCCGGATACGGGGCAGCGAAGAGTTGAAATCGTCGCTGACGCGCGCGCGCACATTCAGGAACAAAATAACAATTGTTCAAAGAATTTCATCATTGCGTAGCCTCATAATTCAATAACGCGACCTACTTCAAAGCCATTCAAAATAATGGGAGCGCTTTTCAACGAAACTCACCGACGACGACGACGACAGTGACGAGGACGACGACGACAGGCGACGCAGACGAGGAGCAGGAAACGAAAACCTTCATATCATCATCAGTCGGGGCCCGTTCGAGCCGAAAGACGAAAAACTATGAATGAACCAACCAACGCATTCAGCAGCACCGGGCCTCAATCAAACAAGACGGTGGCCGGAGGAGCTTTTACACAGTGGCCGAAAACTGAAATTTCGTATTCCGCCCGATGATCTATTATCACATCCGCACCGGTTGGTCGGTCGTTTGGTCGGTCCATTTGAGAGAAGGCTGGTATGGCATAGAATGTGGCAGCGGCGGCGTAGCGAGAGGCGCGTGATTTTGGCATTTCCACCGTCGTCGTGAGTAGACTCATAAGAAACGGGACACAAACATTGGTACACAAACAACAAACGCATACAAAAACACATCAGTAATCAGTCCGCGCGATACTATATGGTCAAACGGTATCAAAATGGAAACGAAGTAATCCAAACATTCCAATCAGAAATGTGTGAAGATGTCAAAACTTTGAACTGAAGGCGCAGCAGAAGAAGGCGTCGATCAAAAGCAGGAGTGTTTAAATGACTTACTTACTTAGGTGGCTTGCCGTCCTAAGACAAAGCCTGTTGAACAAAATTTCTCCATGTAACTCGGTTGAGGGCTACCGCTCTCCAATTCCTCGGACACCGAGTACTCTCCGCCAGATCTCGCTCCACCTGGTCTAACCATCTTGCTCGCTGCGCTCCTGGTCGTCTTGTTCCTACCGGATTTGAGGCGAACACCATCTTTGCAGGGTAGTTGTCCGGCATTCTTGCAACATGCCCTGCCCATCGCATCCGTCCAGCTTTAGCCACCTTCTGGATACTGGGTTCGCCATAGAGCTGTGCGAGTTCATGGTTCATCCTCCGCCTCCATACTCCGTTCTCCTGTACGCCGCCGAAGATCGTTCTTAGCACTCGTCGTTCGAAAACTCCGAGCACTCGCAGGTCCTCCTCGAGCATTGTCCATGTTTCATGCCCGTAGAGAACAACCGGTCTAATAAGCGTCTTGTACAGGGTGCACTTTGTACGGGGACTTAGTCTGCTCGACCGCAATTGCTTGTGGAGCCCATAGTAAGCACGACTTCCGCTGATAATACGCCTCCGAATCTCACGGCTGGTATCATTATCCGCCGTTACCAGTGAGCCAAGGTAGACAAATTCATCGACTACCTCAAACTCATCGCCGTCGATCAATATACTACTGCCCAAGCGGTGTCGTTCGGCCTCGGTTCCGCTGGCCAGCATGTACTTTGTTTTAGACGTATTTACCTTTAACCCAATCTTTTCTGCTTCGCGCTTTAGTCTGGTGTACTGTTCAGCCACCGCCACAGATGTTCTGCCGATAATATCCATGTCATCGGCAAAGCAGACGAATTGACTAGATTTGTTGAATATCGTGCCCCGCGTGTTGATATCCGCTCGGTTCATAACACCTTGTAGCGCTATGTTGAACAGCAGGCATGAAAGACCATCACCTTGACGAAGCCCTCTGTGTGATTCGAATGAACTTGACAATCCACCCGAAATCCGAACACAGCACTGCGTACCATCCATCGTAGATTTAATCAGTTTGATGAGCTTCCTGGGGAAGCTGTTCTCGTCCATGATTTTCCATAGCTCTTTCCGGTCGATGGTATCATATGCGGCTTTGAAGTCAACGAATAAATGATGCGTGGGAACTCTGTATTCACGGCCCTTTTGGAGGATTTGCCGCAGTGTAAATATTTGATCCGTTGTAGACCGACCTTCGACGAAGCCGGCTTGATAAGTTCCCACAAATCTACTCGCAATTGGTGATAGACGGCGGAAAATGATTTGGGACAGCACTTTATAAGCGGCATTGAGAACGGTGATCGCTCGATAGTTCTCACAGTCCAACTTGTCGCCCTTTTTGTAGATCGGGCAGATAACCCCATCTTTCCACTCCTCCGGTAGCTGTTCCGTATCCCAAATTCTAACAATTAGTCGGTGTAGACAAACGGCCAGCTTTTCTGGTCCCATTTTAATAAGCTCCGCTCCGATGCCATCTTTTCCAGCTGACTTGTTGTTCTTTAGCTGCATGATGGCCTCCTTAACTTCGCCTATCGTTGGGGCTGGCACCTCTTCCCCGTTTGCTGCACCGTCGAAATCGCTTTTCCCGCCGCCATGGTTTTCCGCCTGGGCGCCATTCAGGTGTTCGTCGAAGTGCTGCTTCCACCTATCCGTCACCTCACGATCGTCCGTCAGAATACTGCCAGTTTTATCCCGACACATTAAATGACGAGCAGCATTTCGGTGTTGTTTTGTTGTTTGGGTGAAGCGGGGATTTAATTTAAATCATTCGGTTTAGTCGTAGTCGATGGAGGAACGAAGCATGGGGGTTCTCGACTGCATTGTTGCAATTTGTAGGTTGACAAAAAATAATATTTTCTAACATTTCCATAAAACATAAGCTATGTCCGAAGAAAGCGAAAAATTTCCATTGGAACTTTGAAGAAAAAATAATGACTATGATGAAAAAACCTTAGTGTGCTTAGCAGCAGACTTTAATAGTAGCCTAATCTCATTTTATCTCATACTAACGCCCTCAATTTTTCAAAGCATCCTGACAAATAACGATTACATACATAAATCCATCATTTTTTTCTGTCGATAGACAAGCTATAAACAACAGAGAGTATTCCAAGAAATCAAGTGGAACCACAATAGACTTTTGATTTTATTCAATTTCTTGAAATCGGGGCTATAGAAGAAAGCGCGGACCCCCCATACCAACCTCTTCCTATATAAACACACTTTTAGTCGGTGGGAGTAAGCAAAGCAAAGCAAAACCTAGGTGCTACATTCCGTTATCGAAACTTAACCTTCTGTTTTTTCTACGACAGACTTCGCAGCCAGCAGTAAGAATACAGAACAATTGCAGGGCCAGTTGCTACGATCCTATTGATTCCAACAGCCTCTCCTAGCCGAGAATTCGAACATACGACGACTGGCTTATTAGGCTGCATCATACCTCGAGGCCAACTGAGAGGCTGTAGTCGTTGGGAGTACCTTTATTAAATTAAATGACACTTCCATTCCTCGGCGATGAACAAATGGTATTTAGATCAAAAGCTCAAAAAGGACTTTCAAAAGCGCTCTTTAGAATAGAAATTTATAGCAGACAAAAAAATCAGCGCAATAATGAAATCAAAGGTGTCGGAGGACAGCTGATTCCACAGATCACTGTATAGAATACCTTTAAAATTTTAAAACTGGGATAAAACTTGAAGAAATTTGAAAGCACAGAACAAAGGCTGTACAGATACAGGCGAACCTGGCCGTAGAGCCACGTTTTACACGAAAGCACACGGAAACTTACGAAAGCAGATGGTAGCGAAAGGGGACGAGTGTTCTGCTCATATTGCTGACATTCCTTTCTATGCGAAAATCTTCCAAATAATTGAGAGATTCTGCTACCACTTTTTGATCATTGGATTGTTCGAACTTCCCCTTCTGTTCTGCGCCTAAAGTCGCCATAACTGGGGATCATTTCGAAAAATTAAATCGCAGACTGTTGATAACATGTAATTGTTCTACGTAATATGAGTATAATTTGAAAGAGGATAATTTTTTTTAGGGTAGTTTTAACCCAAAAAGAGGATAATTTGTAGAAGGCATACTACACCCTTCTTGGACATTAAAGAAGTATTTTATGATCGGTAATAATTTATAGAACGAATCTCGACTGGGAGAGGCTGTTAGAGTCAATGGGATCATAGCAACTGTCCCAGTTATTGTCCTGTACTCTAACAGCGGGCTGCGAAGTCTGTCGTATAAAAACAGAAGGTCAAGTTCCGATAATGAAATGTAGCACCTAGACTTTGCTTTGCTTTTGCATTTTTGCAAATTTTGCAACATATTTTACAAATGATTTTTATCTTCTGTCTCATTACGTTAGAGTCGCTTATTTTTTCAGTTCACAAGACATTCATTAATTTTAATGACGTTGCTGCAATAAGAGTAAAAGTGTCTAACATGATTTTGTGTTGATGCTTTTACGAAAGAAATACCCACACAAATCGAATGCTGCCAGACCTGGGATCACACCTCTGCTGTTTGCGCGGTAGCAGAACCAAATTGTAACTTACTTGCCATGACTGTAACTAAGCTTCCACATACCTGAAAGAAAGAAAACGAAAGAATCGTAAATATACAATTTTTTTTTCAAGACATTATTATTTAGTATACTTGGGTTTTTATAATTTTAATTTTAAATTTTTATATTCGAATTTTAGCTTAATTAATTGGCTTAATTTCTTAATCTTTCTAAAATTTTCGAATTGGTTGTCAATTTTGTGCATCGTTTCAGCTCTGTTGATTATCCATTGCTATTTTGAAACTTCAGCTTTTCAACTTCCGCATATCGTAAGGTATGTTGTTGCTTCGTCGTAATTGCCTATTCCCGTCCAATCCAACACAAATTATTAAAAATATCAGCATTTTTATAACACACAATGCTAAACTTGTTATTCCCTAATATTTTAGTTTGCTGCCTATCATAAGCAATCAATCAAAGTGAGCTGAGATATATTTGAATGCTTTTTATCATTAAAGAAGTCCTACCAGCCAAATTTCCTACGTTTTTTTATGCGACGAAGAAGAAAATATCGACTAATCGTTTTGATTTCCGTCATTCATAAATGGAAATAACTCATGCAAGGCATTGTCGTTATTCTACAGCCAGGAAAACTTGCCTGACCTGCAGAAATTTTCCAGAATAACATTTGTCATGCCGTCCTACACAAGTACATGCGCGTTAGCTTCGTAAACATTGTTGTGATTTTTAGTTCGGACGATGGAAAAGTTTGATGGACGGATTTTAAAACGGTACGACGAATTTAAGAAATAAAGTCAGTTGTGTAATTTCAATAATATGCTTTAATAATCGCTTTTCATTGATTTCACGTATTCGTCCACGTATTTTCAAAGCCACCATTGCATTAAATGAAGAATTAAATCTGAATATTTCGCTCTTCTCTTTTAAACATTCACTTGAACAATGGCAGTCACAGATTCTTATAAACATACTTATGTCAGAAATGCAGTATACATTAGTCTTTGATCTGATGATCTGATATAGTCCTGCGTCCCCCTTTCGTACAACCCTTAGGGCAGTATACCTTGTAGTATTTAGCTCCCCCTTACCAAGGCAACCCCATCTAGCACACATAATTTCATGAATGTTTCTTATAGCATTTTTTCTCAGCTTGCCAATGGTGGTCTTCGGTTGGGGGCCTCATGGTGAAAACGGCCACTTTTTGATAAAATCCAATATGGCGACCAAATGCAAGATGACCGCCAAAAAAACTACTCCATTTGCAAATTCTGTTCTTCTTCTCTTGCAGAACCGGGCCATTTGTTAGTTGTTTCATGGCAAATTTATGAAAGATCACATGATATAGATCTGAAGATTTGCACAAAATCAACTTTTTTTGAAACTGTTAGACCCCTTGGCCCACTATTTCGAGATATCAAAAGTGTAATTCTTATTTTTTAACCATTCTCAACCAATCAAGCGCAAAAGTTCCAATATTTGAAGACTACGTATCAGTAGTGGCCCCGTTTCAGCGAGAATTACTCCATACCAACATGCACGATAAAATTTAACGCGCATATGCTACACAACTACGGAGATCGCTGAAAATTTATTATTTATACTATAGGATATTATGGTCACTTTAAACTAAATCGATCACAATCTGACGATCTGATGGTTAAATTTTAAATTTTCTGCTCACGGATTTATTTTCAAGTCAACAAAGCTGATTGACTGATTTGGCTTTCTAACAGAGTAAGCTGTATGCTTTATAGCTTCGTAGCGAAGAGCTCATGGCGGCGGCTGTCAAGCAGCGAAAAGCATACTCGGTTTTATTGCTGCTTTCAGCAAAACGTAGTAAGATTGCTTGAGCTTATAATTGAATTTTTATACAGGTTATAAAAACCTTCCAAAGAGCCACTTGGTCGGAAGGCAATTTTGAAGTGGTCATCAGAAAGTTCTGGTAAAGCTAATAGTTTTACTAGCTGTTTTATAAAATTTGTCATGAAAATCGCTAGAGGAACGTAATAAGACTTAAAATTGCTCTCATTGAAATATTGAGGCGCGGGGAACTAATTTTACTCAACCGGAACGCATTGTAATCGCCCTAAGCAGTGCTTAATTATACTGATGTATTGCCAACCTGTCCCAAAATAATCACTGTTCGACCACGATGTCAAACGACGCAAGCGCTTACATGTCTCCTATAAAATGGTTTGTGAAAATAGAGTGCTTGACGTTTACAAATGCTGTAATCGTAACGAGGAGACAATTCTCTTCAAAAGCTGAAAAAATGTAAGTTTTTGACAACAATTTTTAGTATTCCTTGTCGAAAACACTCTAAATTGTGTTCGTATGAAGTACATCTATGGTCAAGCGATTCAAAGTGACGCACTTTTAAAAAGATTCTGAAAATATGAACAGAATACTGCATTTTAAAGCTAATTTATTTTCAACTGATTAAAATAGGCGACCCTTACTTAATCAGTAACTTTTGAATTCTTCAATCTTTTGATGCTTGTTTCTTTGACGATTTTTGAATTTTTCAATCTTGCTTGTGATTAAAGCATTCAATTCGCGTGCAAGGCGCTATATCTCTGCATATTAGTGTTGATAGGAGGAAATGCTTATCAACTTAGGGACTATATTGGCACACTTCATTGGGCCTGATTTTTAATTTCAGGTATAATAAATTTAAATTTGTCACGAGATTTTCTTCTCGATATAAATTTTCTCGATTTCTCGATATAAATTTTCAAACTATCAACGACACATGTTATTATGGTTCATTATGTAGTACCATTACCATTACATTTCATTTATAAAAAAGTTGTATTTTTGATCTTAATTTTCTTATTTACTGGCTTTACACGAAAATTTCCGAACATCCAGGTTAGACTCATACAACCGGTATTTGCATCTTTTCGTATGGTAATTTAGCATCGTTTGCTTTCGTGTTATGCTATGCTTGCTTGTGATTAAAGGATTCAATTTTAAAATTTGATTTGCAGGGTACAACGTTATGAAATGGGTGTCTCATGAGGATTACCTCAAGGAACAAAATAAGGTTTTATTGCACTCTTATCGTGGCTTTGATAACCAATTTCTTACAATATATTCAATAGTATTGAGTAGCAAATGTCAAACTATGTATTATACTTGGAAAGAGAACCAACTTAGATGGCAAACGATTTCAACTTAAAACAAAGCAAGTCTTACTCTTACTTTGAGCATGTTTTGTTCTTGGAAAGAACGATTCGGTAAGTACTGTAAGTACTGCTGCAAAATCGTATTCGAGTACTTGTCGAAGCTCACGGTGAACATCCAACTCCATATATTTGAAGACCATGGGGAAACTGCAGAAGGTCGGAAAATGTGGCCCACATGAGCTGAAGACCGAAAGACAGCAGGGAAACCGAAAAATCACATGTGAAATGTTACACATCAAGCATAAAATGAAGTCCCTTCTTCAACGGGTTGTGACTGGTAATAAAAACTAGATTTATTTCGAGAAAATGGATTGGATTGGGATTGGATTTATTTCGTCTTCGGTTAGTTCAGAGGAACTCTGAACTCAGAAACACTAGATCAGAATGGAATCAGAATGGAATCAGAATTCAACGCTACTGACAACTGATCAACTTGAATTGAGCTTTGGATGAAAAGCGACCAAAATACAGAGGAAGGCAAAATTAAGTGATTTTGCTGCATGATAATGCTCCAACGCATACTGCTATACCGGTCAGGAAATAAAATAAGTCATTTGGTTGGAAAGTTTTTGCTGAGTAGAGCTTTAATTTTTACGAAAATTTCGGACTTGACGAATGATTTGTTTCTAAAGGGGAACAGTTTTTTTTTGGCGTATCAGTCATAAATTGCTAGAGAGATGGGTAAAATATATAGTGTGTTTTTGCTTCAAAAAAGTTCAGGTTTCATACTTGCACAAAATCAAATTATACTTTCACAAGTTATAACGTAGTTTAGACTCAAAATCATGAAATACAATTGTGACTCAGAGAACAGAAAGTTAGGAACAGTGGATGATCTGGACTGCCAGCAAGCAGCCGGCGCAACCGTGGCACGGGCGCAGACAGCTGAGCGTGGCCTACTGTCCGCAGCGGCAGCAGCAAATAGACGACGGACGACGGCGACGACTCAGCCCTGAACTAGAAACACTGATTAGTCGCAACCGAGTTCTTTCGATAGCCAGATAGATCCGCGTCCAATGCATAAATGCATGAGTGAATCGATGAATGAATGAATACCTGAATGGTGAATGAGCCTCCAGTTCCAGCAGTCAGTTACAGCTCTCGCAACGCTCACTGGGAAGATTCGGTCGATAAAGTGAATTATCTATCTATCTATCATCTGTCTCGGTGTTTGAATTCTGGAAGACATTTATGAACTAGCGCTATGAACACCACTAAGCACACGCATCAGTAATCAGAATAAAAAATATAATAGGAAACGGAGACAAAGGCGAATCTAAATTTTAGATTGAACATTTTTTCACCTACGAATTTTATTTAAACTGGAAGGCTGAAAGCCGCTAAACGAAGGTAGCTCTCCTCTTATGCTGGGGACATTTTTTCCGGGTCTAGAATTTGGGTGGTCCGGCTCCGAACACGGGGACAGAACTGCAGATTGCTTGACACCGATAGCAGCACGGAACCGGGTCCAGCTGAGCACGTCTGCCAGCTGTGGAACCGCTGTCGTTCATCAAGAGTTATGTAATATGTTGATTAAATTCACGAAAACAGAGTGATTCTGCTTTACATGATCGTCACACAAGAAGCGCGGTTCAATATGGAAACAAATATATTTTGCCTTTTAATGGCATTCACGTGGCAGCATTACTAACCAGGCAGGCAGGCAGGCTGGCAGGCAGACCGGCAGGATACGTCCAACGTTGCCACTTCAAACACGCTATAACCATCTGTTCTCTGGTTTGATATTTCGCTGATAGCACATTTGAAGCATCAATTAACGCGTCGTAGTCGTCGTCGTCGTTGGTTCTAAACCGGAAACGAGTAGCCTCAACCATGACACGATCATTATAGTCGTTATACACGACACAATCGTGACGAAAATTTTCATTATGACTGCGTTCATGCGAAAAAAATGTCCTGAAGACAAAAAAAAACAATAAACTATTCTGTAGGGTTAAACAGACCGTTTTTGACCAAAAACGTTCAATTAATAGTAATAGTTTTGGATGATAAATAGGGTGTCAACGTAGAGGGGACAAACCAAGGGGAGTTGCCTTCTGTCCCTTGAATGAATTTTGACAAGTTTTCAGTTTTCTGTTTTTCGCTCGGTAAGCAACACACGTACTTCTTATTAAAAACAGCTCTAAAACTGAGCCAAAAATAGCCGGCGACCCTCCCGATCCAGTATTGTGTAAAAAAATGTGCGTTTGACTGACTGACAATGAGGTGACAACATTTGTGTCTGCTACAGTGCTACTTCTCTTCGAGAGCTCTAGTTTCGAGACCTTCTTAGACGGATGACGACGGTTTGATTTCCCTCAGTACTGTAGTCCTCCACAAACAAATTGTCGAATGATTGAATAATTCATTTCATCGATAGCACAACAATTTATGTACACTTTGCTCCACTGTAAGCCTAAATAGTGTTTGGAAGCCGCCGAATGACAAACAGGGCGTAGCGTTTCGGCATACCAATCAAGGAGATTTATAGGGCTTACAAAAGCCGAGCGAACAGCGTGTTAACACAGGCGAAGTACATAAATCTATGAGCTTCTTCTCGCGGCACCACCATGGAATCGATCGTCTCTATAATTGGGCAACTTTCTTGCTTATTGATTGAACTGAACAACTTTTGTTCTTGCCGAACCGCCCGCCCGGCCGACTTTGGGCGGGTGTGCCGGGTGCGTTCGATTGTCTCTGTAAATTCAATTAGCATACCATCGTGTATGGCTTGAACAAAATAACAGAAATTCATTATTATGTTGACGAGTCGTATGTGTTAAATAGCGTTTGAAGTTGAATTAATGAAAGTGTTTATATGTGGGCCTGATGCTAGTGTTGCGATACGATTATCGATAAGAAAGCATGCTTCTGATTTCTCGAAACTGTGACCTATTTAGCATGGCTTCCACAGACAACGGCCCACTGATTAACTCAAAAGCATTGAATAAATTTACATTATTAGGTTGTTACCAAGTGTAATTTAACCTTTAAAAAATCTGCTTAACTCAGCTGTTCCTGTTATAGGCTGAGGATATTTTGACATTTTTTTATTGTACTTCACGTTTCACGTGCACAGAGAAATAGCTCTTATTAAGCGAGATTTTAAAAGTCGTCTAATCGTACTCTTAATAAGAGTGTTGTCACGTCACGTGAAAAAATATCATGTCATGTCATGAAAAAATGTCAAAAATTTGAAAAATGTCGAATTTTAACAATGTCAAAAAATACTAAAAATATGTGAAAAACGTTTAAAATGAAATGTGCTAAATTTATTAATTTAGATTGTGGTCAATGTCCGACATGTTAAAAATGTCTAATCGTCAATAAAATGTCAAATATATCAAAATCATGAAACATTAAAAAATGCCGATATGTAAGAAATATCGAAATTTCAGAAATATCAGCGTCAAAAATATCCAAAATGTCAACATTGTTAAATATCGAAAATGTCACGTCCAATATGTCAAAAATGTCAAATCATTTGAACGATTAAAAAAAACGACAAATGTAGCGACAAACGGTTAATGTCATCCTCTCAGTCAATACCGTTGCTGTGTAACGCTTTTGCATCGAGACCGCCTATCTGTTACAAGAGTCGAGAGTAACCCGAATACGCATACCTGACCATGAGCAAACGTTCGCTTATGATACGGAGACTGGTCACATAAAAAGTCACGATATTTTTTTCTAGCCATGACATTTTCACCTGAATACTAACTTGGTTTTCGATCAGTTACTAGAGAAGCCCCGGGAGGGGACCGCCCATTTGGCATAATGCTATTTGGCATAACGCCAATTGCCATAATCCATTTGGCATAATCATAAGGGGCCATTTGGCATAATGCCATAAGGCATAACGCCATTTGGCATAATTTCTCAAACATTATTTTATGACCTAATGTTCGCTTTCCTAGATGATTCAGGGCGAGCCGGCCGTAGGCAACGGCGAGTGTTCGCCCGTGACCCGCCGTCGGAAGCGCTGGCCACAGCGGGGGGCGCCCCCCTGCAGAAATCACTTCTGTCTAGGTTTATTTGTTTTCCTAGATTTACTAACCTCTAGTTCTTCCCTTCAGTTGGGTCCGAATGAGCGATAGCGAGTAAGGACGGGTCCCTCTTTCTCTGTGATGCGATCGAAGCACCAAACAACAAAATCTGGGGGTTTTCCGCGTAAAATTCTGCGATCTGTACTTGGTGCCAAAATGAAAAATGACACAAACTGATGAACCACGAACAGTATCAAGTATATAAGTATGCTGATATAGGGAAGGTAATACAATGTAGCAGGCTGCGGTGGACTGGGCACGTGGGCAGAATGCCCGACGAAAGAGTAGCTAAAACTTTTTTCCGCAGAGGAAGGAAGAGACCGTAGACTTCGGGGTCGATCCCGCATCAAATGGACAGTACGGTAGGACCATAATTCGTTCGGCGCAAGATCGATGACGGACCGTTGCCAATAAACGATACGAACGATGAACTTTAATTTAGATCAGAATTTGAACCACAACTTGGTTCAGAATTTTGATCAGAGTTTGGAGCAGAAATTGTATTAGAATTCGGTTCAGAAATCAAAAATCAAATCAGAAATTGGAACATAATTTGGAGCAGAACTTGAACGTTAATTTGGATCAGGATTCCAAAATACAGATCAGAATTTGAGCCAGAGTTTGGACCATATATTGGGTCAAAATTTGAACCAGAATGTGAACCTTAATTTGGGTCAAAATTTTTACCAGCATTTTAATCAGAAATTGGATCAAAATTTAAAACAGAACTTGAACTTTAATTTGGATCAGGGTTTGAATCTTAATTTGGATCAGGATTTGGACCGTAAATTGGAACAAAATTTTGACCAAAAATTGGAACAAGATTTAAACCGGAGTTTGGACCAGAACTTTAATCAGAATTCTGATCAGAATTTATACCATAAATTGGAACATAATTTTGACAAAAATCTAGACCAAAAATTGGATGAAGATTTGAACCGGAGTTTGGACCAAAACTTGAATCAGAGTTTGGAGCAGAATTTGAATCAGGATTCGAACCAGAATTTAGATCACAATTTGAACCAGACACCTTGTATCGGAATTTGGACCAGAACTAGGATCGGAATTTGGGTCAAAATTTGAACCATAAATTGGAACCGAATTTTGACCACAATTCACACAAGAATTAGAACAGAATTTGCACTTAAATTTGGCTCTTAATTTAAACACACAAGAAATTTGAACTGAATTTGCACTTCAATTTGGCTCTTAATTTGGACCACAATTTCGGAAATCGGGTCAAAATGCAGATCAGAAATTGGAACAGAGTTTAGAGAATTTGAACAAATGGGATCAGACTGTTGAGCAGAAATTGCATCGGAATTTGGACCAGAATTTGGATCAAAATTTGAACCATAAATTGAAACTGAATTTCGACCCAAATTCACACCAGAAGTTGAATTAGATTTGCACCTTTATTTGGTTCTTAATTTGGACCACAATTTAAACCATTAACTAGAATAGAATTTAGACCAGAATGTGGGTCACTATTTGAACCAGAATTCAAACTAAAAATTTGATCAAATTTAGATCATACTTTAGAACTAAATTTAGACATGAATTTGAACCTTAGTTTGGAACCAAATTTGGACCAGAAAATGGAAAATGGAATTCTGGTCGAAATTTTATTTAAATTTATGGTCCAAATTTTTATGCAAATTGTGGTCCCAGCTCTGGTCCAAATTCCGACCCAATTTCTGGTAAAAATAGAAATTGGATCGGAATTTGGACTAGAACTTGGACCACAATTTACATAAAAATATGGACCATAAATTTCGACCAAAAATTGGGCCAGAAATTAGATCAAAAGATGGGTCATAAATTGGAACAGAATTTAGACTACAAATTGGATCTGAATTTCACCTAAAATTAGTTCATATATTTGGTCAGGAAATTGGGTCGACATTTGTACCAGAATTTAGACCAAAAATTGAATCATATTTAGACCATAAATTGAAACAGAATTTAGACAAGAATTTAAACCACAATTTCGATCAGAATTTGAACCCGAAATTGGATCAAAATAAGGTTGAAACAGAGTTTAGACCAGGAATTAGATTAGAATTTGAACCTTAATTTGGATTATAATTTGGACCTATTTGCACCTTAATTTAAGTCATAATTAAGGAAATTTAGTCCAAATTTGGACCAGGAATTGGATCATATTTATATCATAAATTGGAACAGCATTTAGACAAGAATTTGAACAATAATTTCGATCAAAATCAGAACATTGACCAGAATTTGGAGCAAAATTTGGACCATAAATTGGAACAGAATTTCAACCAGAAGTTGGATTAGACTTTGCACCTTCATTTGATTCTTACTTTGGACCACAATTTGAATCATTAATTGGAATAGAATTTAGACCAGAATGATGTGGGCCAATATTTGAACTAAAAATTTGGATCAAAAATTAGGTCTAATTTAGATCATAATTTGGAATAGAATTTAGACAAGAATTCGAACCTTAATTAGAAACCAAATTTGGACAAGAAAATGGATCATAATTTTTACTAGAAATTGGATCGGAATTTAAACCAGAATTTCGACCACAATTTACATAAAAATTTGAATCATAAATTTAAATAACATTTCGACCAGAAATTAGATCAAAATTTGAGCCTTAAATTGGAACAGAACTTCGACCACAAATTAGATGAGAATTTGCACATTAATTCAAGTCCTAATTAAGGAAATTTGGACCATTAATTGGATCATACAGTAATGTTCCGATTTTGTCAAACCCATGTTGAATTTTGGGCTGACAAAATGGGGAAACTGAAAAAATCGGAAAAAAAATTTTCGAAAATTTTTTAAAATACAAGACTTAAGACCTTGCAATATTGAAGACTTTTACTAAAAATTAAATTTTAACCCTCAATTGGTAAACCGAAAACTCAATGAACCGGGCATAGCACACTGGTCCAGAACCTTTTTTGGTGCGCATTAGCTTTGAGCGGGAAAACGTGGTTTTAGGTTTATGGAACCTTTGTAAGACTTTCTTAAAATTAAAAGTTCTATCGTTCAGCGGAATTCAAATTTTGATAAATCCCCCTATGAGTGAAATAATAAATTCATTTTTGTTCAGTTTCAATATAACACATTGATGTGTTCTGCAAAGTTTTACAGCAAATTATTACAAGAAATTGTGCTGAAGACAGTAACCTTCTATCTCGTCAGCAAAGATAGAAAAATCCTATTTCTCATAAGTGAAAAATCGTTAAAATCAGTTTTTCTATTTTAGCTGTTTTTATAATGGCTGTATGACTTTTTCCTGTTTTACAAAGTTGTACAAATAATAAAAATACACAACATTGCTGAATATAGCATACCTCTATCTTTGCTTGTTTAGGAACTATAGAACTTTTACTATAAAAATAGCCTAATTTTGACCCCAAATTACTCGCAAGAAGGCATCATTTTATTCAAATACTCTCCCCAGAGAATCAAAATAGTTTCAAGCAAGCTGAAAAGTTTTATACATTATGTTTAAAAGCACAATAGTTAAACAAAATTTATAGGCTGACAAAATCGGGATAAAAAGCTGATAAAATCGGGGGTAGACAAAATCGGGAGCTGACAAAATCGGAACATTACTGTTTTTAAATCATAAATTAGAACAGCATTGAGACAAGAATTTGAACAATAATTTCGATCAAAAATTATATCAGAATATTGACCAGAATTTAGACCATAAATTGGAACTAAATTTCGACCACAATTCACGCAAGAAATTCGATCCGAATTTGCACCTAAGTTTGGTTCTTAATTTGGATCACAATTTGAATCAAAATTTGAACCAGGAATTGGATCAAAATTTAGATCAGAAATTAGATCCTAATTAGATCATATGATGGAACAGAAATTAGGCAAGAATTCGAATCCTAATTTAAATCCGAATTTGGACCACAAATTGGATCAGAATTTTGACCGAAAATTGCATCGGAATTTGTACTAGAATATGGACTTGAATTTGGATCAAAATTTGGACCATGAATTGAAACAGAATTTCAACCAGAATTTACATCAGAAACTGGATTAGAATTATTTGCACATTAGTTTGGCTCTTCATTTGGACCTCAATTTGAATCATTAATTGGAACAGAATTTGGACCAGAGCGTGGATCACAAATTGAAATAGAATTTCGACTAGAATTCAGATCAGAGATTGGATCGGAATTTGCACCCTAATTAGGTTCATAATTTAAGTAAGAATTTGGACAAGAAATTGGATCAAAATTTGAATCATGCATTGGAACAGAACTTCGACTACAAATTGGAACAGAATTTGCACCTTAAATTAGTTCATAATTTGGTCAGGAAATTGGGTCCAAATTTGGACCAGAATTTAGACCAGAAATTGAATCATGTTTAGACCATAAATTGAAACAGAATTTAGACAAGAATTTGAATCATAATTTCGATCAGAAATTGGATCAAAATAAGGTTGAAACAGAATTTAGACCAGGAATTGGATTAGAATTTGAACCTTAATTTGGATTATAATTTGGATCTGTTAGGATTGGATATGTTAGGGTATATGTTAACATAACAGGAAGAAGCATTTAGAATAATTTACAGCGATTTGAAGAGATTCACATCTATGCCGTCAAAAGCTGGCACTGGGTACCAGAGCACAGTGGTCCAATCAGCGAAATACGTGATCGTTTGATATAGCGCCGAAACATGAAGTTTTTCGCATATAGTGTCTTTAGGAACATTTATTGGTATAACAAACCCCTTCTTGTGAGAGTAATCTTTAAGTGATTAATTCCCTTAAAAGTAAGATACGAAATTCACTAGTATTTTTCGACTGATATATAAGTATCGAATGATTGGGATTTTGGCCGTTCAGTCATTAAATTATAGTAGACGTTCTATTTGTCTTTTACTAAAAGAATTTAGACGAAGACGATCAACACTTTAAGCCCTGATGAAGATCCAAATCCGGATCGAAACGTTGGCGTAAAAGACAAATAGAACGTCTACTATAATTTAATGACTGAACGGCCAAAATCCCAATCATTCGGTAAGATACGAAATTTAGAAATTTATTTTCTCGTATATTCGAGATACGGGTTTGGTACTTTCGGCAAAGTTGTAGTAAATATCAATGCAAACAACTTTGTCAAAGACACCATACTTGTATCTCTTCATGGAAATTGTCTATGAAGCGTTATTCGTGGACAAAACCCTTCAAAACAGTTTTTAAACCCTCACTTATTCTGGTCAACTTTTACGTGTTCATAGTGTTTTAGAAGGTTGTTTATCTTGCTAAAATCAACTTTTTTGTAGAACATTATTATACGTGATTTTATGAAGTTTCGGCGGTTTTGAGCTTTTTTGATGAAAAATAGTACTTCTTTAAGCATAAATATAAAATATTACACGATCACGTATTTCGCTGATTGGACCACTGTGCAGAGGGTTAATTTAGATCAGAATTTGGACCAGAAATTTTCGTAAACACTGCAAGCTACGCACTGCGGATGTCCCCTGAACTGGGTCTTCCAACGGGTTCATCATGAAATTTTCTCTTGGCTCTCCTGTCAATTGTAGAGTGTTTTAGTATGAGCAAAATCTGAAACTATATATCTATTTGATACTTAACATATATTAATAGTGTTAGTATGTGACTTGGAAGACCTTTAGCCTTCCCCGTCGACCCGGCCGAACCTAATCGCAACAGTAGCAAGACAGCAGTGAGACGTATTGTGTAGCATTTGCAAATATCAACAAGGAGCCAACAAAATCACGCCAAAATGACGCCCGATCGGAAAAGCAACAATCACAAGACCAAACACCATCCATTACAACCGGCTTGCAGTCGCGTGACTTTTCCGAGGCGCATTCATCATCAGCTGATGAGGGGTGGTTGGTTGTGTATGAAAATATCGTCGTGTTAATTTGTTTCAGCCACGCGAGAAGTGCGCTTCGTTCGATCGGCTAAAGAAGGATTCCTGCTTCGCGTCTCGATGATCGAGAAAACTACGGGGCCGGAATGTCGCTGGTCGCATTTTTCTTTCGGTTCCTCAAACCAGTCAGACTGTTTTCCTCCTCTTCATATCCGGGGGGTGCAGTGCAGAGCAGAGAGAAGGAAGAAAACAAGAGTATGTTAACAGCTTGTAAACGATCTGATACGAGTGCTGTTTAGATTTGCAACAAATAGACACCGACATTTTTAACGACTTTTAAACGTTGCCATTAGTGATAGAGACAGAGCAAGACACGGACAGCACGGGGAAGAAGGCTACTTTTTTCGCCATCGCATCACTTGCGCTCGAGTGTCAGCTGGTTTTGTTTGTTTATTTTCCTCACGACTGCGTATTTTCCCTCCGCCAACTTCTGCAAAGCCACTGTACTGTTGTCGGACTGAGTCGTCGGAGACTGAGTTGTGGAAGTGGATCTCTCACTCACAAGTAAAAATAGCACTTTTTCATCAAGTGGATCCACTAAAGCGATTTAGATCTCGGTTATTTTGAAAGGAATTTTGCTCGCAGCTTTGCGGTGGTGGTCCGTCTCAGCTAAACGAAACTGACTGACCGACTGACTGACTGACTGGCCTGGTGGCCGCCGCCTATCTTTCAGCCGTCCACTTGTTGTGGTTGGATTTGACGTTCTAAATAATTTGATTATAATTTCGGCCCGCTTGAGTCGCAATATATTTTCCGCGATGAGCCGCTGCTGCCGCCATGGCTCACACACTCGATGCCGCCCGACCGTAACGCCCGCCCGAGTAAGCTGAACCGGCCGGCGGCGGCGCAGCGGCGAGTGAGATTTATCTACGCTGTAATCAAAGCTAACAATCGGTGATTAAGATCAAATCTTTTACTGACTGTGGTTAATCGTCGCTTGGAGAGGTGACAATAAATACTATCGAGAGGGGGCGTCGTCGTCGTCGTCGTCGTCGTCGACGTTTTGTTTTCCATTGGCAGTGTGGGTTTGTGCGATACGACGTGACGGTCGGGTGTTAAACGAAGCGCAGTCCCAGAATGATTTGTGAGGATTTGGAATTGGATGTGGGTAATTTTCTAGCGCTGTTTCTGCCCAGTACCGAAATGGTTCAAACTAGCGTCTCGCTTGGATGTTCTCCATCATCTGATGGATTTAAAATTTGAATATCTGCGCAATAAATTAGAATAACTTTGTCGATTTCAGCAGCTCCGAAATCGAAAGTACCTCGTCGTCGTTCAGTTGAATTTCGATTTAGCATGCCTTTAGAGAGAGGGCACCTTGTACATAAATATTGCTGGACACAGTTTCCGTGTCCAGAAATTTGCTAACCAAATTGGCTTAACCTAGAAAATTTCAAATTCGATCAATTCGGAATCGGTATTAGAAAAATTATGGCCACCGCCGAAGAGAATAGTTTCTAACGTTTCCAACCAGCCTCTCACTGTCAGCCAGAGGCTGATGGTTATGTATAGATCACACGTTCGAGAAGGCCTCAGCTGTTCAAAGCGAATACATCTCGACGGGACTGGTTTAGCTTTAAAAGATGGCTGGTCTACTGGCCGATTTTTAAATTGAATAAACGCGCATAACTTTGCGTGGGCACGGTTTAATTACGAAATAGTAAAATTAGGATAAAGTGACAGTCTGCTTCAACCAATAAATGTACTGCTTCTTCCCTGTACAGCGAGCGCGCTCCTAGTTTTCATCGGGTGACGCGCTAAGAGAAGAGATTTTTTCCTAGCACGTTTCCTTTTGACCGAGCTGCCGCTTGAGCATCATCGGTAGAGATTTGTAACAAAAAAAAATTTGTAAGTTCATTGGCAGCGCTAGACTTAAAATCAGAATAACTATCAGCTGCTGTAATTCATCACACTCACATTTTATGCACGGGTTTATTGAAACTTGGCTTGGAGCAAACAATTTAAAACGCGTGAAACGCGTAAAAATCAATCCGGTGCTATCTAGAAAATTTCAAGGTTATAATTTGAACAAATTTGTCATTCTCTAGCAGATCCGGAAGGGGTTTGTATATGAATTAAATGTGATTTTTTTACTCATTTCTATATCAGGGGAAACGCTGCTGAAAATTAACCCTTGATAAATTGGTAAATATTCTAACCTTCAATCACCACATGTCAGTCTCAGTATATCGACTGTATTTCTAAAAGAAATGCTACCAGAGAATAAGCTATTTATCAACCGCGCATCCACCTTCAATTTTCCAACACAAACAACCACAAATGAACCAATAGGCAGACAAATCAGTGGTTATCAACTTATCAAGGGCTCGACCTATGGAACAAATTTCTTTTACCATTACACGCCTTAGCCAGCCACATTGCACCTTCCTTTCAGCGGTTCTAAATTAACGAACTTGCAACAGCTTCGTAACCCGGTAGAATACGGGCGTCATGCCAGCCAGCATAGCGTTGGTGTCGGCAAACCGAACCAATTTCCACTGAACTGCTTCTATCCGATGAGAATTGCATTTAGGTAAAAAAGAGACCTAACAATGGTGGAGTATTTCAACATAAAACTAACCAGCGAGTAATATAATGATTTTAGGCAATATACATGCTAGAAGCTTTTAGTAAAACGGAACAGAAATCCTAATTGTGAGGAAGTTTTGGATACAACGTGGAGCGTCTCACGTAGGATGTAGTCATGCAGACGCATGTTACGGTGACAGCCGAAGAAGATGACCGAACACTTGGACACATTTAGTGGCATCTTGTGTATTCGGTACCATTCGTCAAAGGTTTCCAGATCCTTTTGCAGGAGGTGGACGCCATTCGGGCTTTTCGATGTATGGTGCATTTTCAAGTCGTCGGCATATGATAATCTCCAACATTTGAAGATCTAGCTCACGTCATTCATGTATCAGTACAAACAAAAACGGCCACAAATGACTACCTTGGGGAACGCCGGAAGTAACCATGAAGCGCAATGAAACACATTCGCCGATTTTGTGCCAGTAAGGTGGGAGCGTAGCCAAGTCAGTAGAATGTCGTTAATGCCCAATTTGTGGGATGGTTTTCATAGTTTATACGATCCAAATCTATCAGAAAGGTCAGTATATTTGATGTGACAGCCTTTTTGAGTTGCACGGATGATGAACGATGTAAAGACGATTAAACTGGTTGTCGTCGAGCACTTTGGCATAAATCCATGCTAGTCAGGAGAGATACAATGTGAGCAATCTTGG
The DNA here is from genome assembly GCF_943734655.1 of Sabethes cyaneus. Classification (NCBI taxonomy): domain Eukaryota; kingdom Metazoa; phylum Arthropoda; class Insecta; order Diptera; family Culicidae; genus Sabethes; species Sabethes cyaneus. The sequence goes on along the minus strand of NC_071354.1, from coordinate 29,616,945 downwards.
ATACACTTTTCCAGAATAATTAGTTCAAATAGTTTAAAGACAGCATCGGTCGGTAATTAACAAAGATTTGATTGCACCCCTTTTCGTACACCTCTTCCTTGCAGCACTCGGGAAAAACTTTCGTAGTCAAAGACAGATTGAAAGCCGTAGCTAAGCGCAACATACAGGTATTTAGAGAGCGTTTCAGGACTACGGAATGAATGCCATTCGGAACTTACTCGTAAACACTTGATTGCCCTACAAGCACGGTTGTTATAAAGTTGTTATGGTAACCAAAATACGACAAATTTCAGTCGTAATTCGGTTGCTTCAACAAAATGAACCTAAAGTATGCTACTTGGGTGGGAAGTTCTACCACACCTGCCATACTCTCCAAATGTAGTGGCGCATCACCCGAGTATTTTATTTTCTGTTCGATGGTACAAGGTCACGTTGATCAGCAGTTCTACCCATTTGAAGACCTTTATGTCCCGACATCAAAAATTAGCGTGCATTCAATGAAATTTTTGGCTCTATCTCCACTGATTTTTATTCGATTTTTAAGTAGCTAGTCTTAAAAGAACGGAGGACGCATTGCGACGCACGACGCAGTTCTCAAAAAACAGGATGGTCGATGAATTGATCTCGTTATTTAAAATCCTTGCCACACACATTTATTTATTTATTTATTGACATATGTAACGTAAGGCAAAGCCTTTTGAATTGTTACAATAAGATTTGATCTCGAATTTAGTTGGACTACCAAACTTATTTCTAAATTGATATTTATTCTAAGTGATATTGTGTTTCCTCTACCCTACTAGCACGGTTGTTACAAAGTAGTTGTGGTAACTGAATTATGACTAATTTCAGTCGTAATTCGGTTGCTTCAACTAGATGGACCTAATGTGTGCTACTTGGGTACTTTGTATTAAGGGAATAACTATGTGCTGTTGAGCCGTGCAAGCAACTGACGCTTAAAAACTCTCGTGCTTGAGCTCGATTTTATCGAAGTTGGTAGTGAGTTCCAATGGACAATGCCTCTAACGAAAAGTGACGAACTGTAGTCTCTGGTGCTGTGACGCGGCACGGAAAAATTTCTAGTTCTCAAGTTTCCTAGGGGTTGCAAAATAGTAAATAGATATTCAGGTTTCCTAGTATAGTTAATCTTAAATATCGATAAACAGGACCTATATTTATAAAAATCTGAGAAGGTCTGAGAACATTGCTTGCTGAACCACCGTACGCTACGCAGGGTGGTAACGATTGGGAAGCGGTGGAAAGCCTCTCAACGCAAGCCTCAAGTTTTTGCACCCGTTCGACACGCATGACAACTGATAGGTCACCAAACCAAACAAGCATTTTCAATCGGAGGACGAACTAACGAATAGTACAATAGCGTCTTCAAGCAGTGAGGATCCCTGAAGTCACGTACTATTTTAGCTTTTAACTCAAGCTGTCGGAAGCGGAAAGCGAGTCGAGAGTGCCGTGGTACGATGTAAGTTGAAGATGAGTTTTGCGTCAAGCAGTACCCCAAGGTCAATGACTTGATCGACTCCTGTAAGTACACGTTAATTTATTTTGTAATTGAAAACAAGCGAACTGGCGATCCGATGGAAAGTCATTGCTTGACATTTTGCTATGCTGATAACTGGCCAATTTTTCCTACACCAGCCAACAAAACTCATCTAAGAGCCTCTGAAGCTGTACTCCAAGCAGCCAAGCAATATCGTTGACAAACAGCAAAAACAGAAGAGGTCCCATGTTACTGCCTTGTGGACTCCCGACAGCTTGATATGCCGGGAAGAGAAGTATTAGGCAAGCTGCACACGTAGAACTCTACCACACAGGTAGGAACTGAATCTTTTCGTAAAATTCCGAGATGCGTCGAGTGGCGAAATTGAAACGAGGATGACTTCTAGAAGCCAACATAGATACTCATTCGGAGAGGTGAACCAATTTCATTGTCTTGAAAACAGCTAATTAATAGTGATAATCTTCGATGCATAGATTGTAGTACTACCTGCAGTTTACGTAATAGCGACAAACTGTAACTTACTTGCTACAACTATAACTGAGCTTCCACATACCTGAAAGAAAGAAAACGAAAAAATCATTAATACACACATTTTTTACATTCGTCCTGTAATAATATTATCATTTAGGTAGTTAGGAAAACAAATGAATTGCACACCCGGTCTCATCAAAACCACGGGATAGCCCGTGAAACACACAACAGGACAAAGGTTTTCCTCCATCAACACCACCCTTTGTGGCTGATCTCAACCGGCGATTTCCGCTTTCTTCATATTCTGCTCGTGACCAGAAAAACGATTAACTGATTGATTGAATCGGTTTGGCAATCGATCGATTCGCGTTTTTTTTTTCGTTTTCGTTTTCTTTTTTCAACACCCGCGCACGAAGGACCAGACCATCCGTTGTTGTCGGATCAACCCAACAACCGATTCTGATAGAAAGCGGTCGATGTGGTGGGTGGAACCGACACGACGACGACGATAAACAGTGCGCGACTTTGTCAATCAACACCAGCGCAGCAGCGACCAGCGGCCGGCCGGCCGGTGGCAAGGAGCGGACGCACATTTTTTTGTCTTTCCTCACGGTCAAAAAGAGTGATCTATATATGTTAAATTAGTATGGTAAATATGACCTAAGTATGGCCACCTTGCTGTTAGGTGAATTTATTATTTGCTTTGCAATTTCACTATTGCCACGTAGCTCCGTTAGTTAGAAAGCGGACCCGGTGCTGTATTGTTAGTGTTTTCTCGAATGCAAACGTAGAGTGGGGCTAGTCAGTAGAATTTTCCCTTCGACAGTATTGGTGGTCAGTATTGGTGGTCAGTATTTGGTGAACGTCCAAAGTATCACCGCTTTACGATACATACTTTGGCAGTTCAGCCGAATCCTCTGCACTGCACACTGTTGTCCCTCTGTCCTAACACGATGACAGTTGAGCGCAAAAATGTTTAGCACTCATCCGAAGATAGTCTAGAATTCAAATTATTTAATTGTGACACATCGATGTCATGTGAGTGAGAGAAGAGAAAGAGAGCACGCACGCACGCACACGAAGTGACGCGACCGTCACTGTATAATTGTTTGACTCGACCACCCTCGACGCAATCATCCTTCCTATTCCTGCTACTGTTGACAGCAGCCCGTCCGATTAATTTGCCAACGCGAGATTGTAAGTGAGTAAGAGCATATACTACAACAGCAGTCTCAGACTCAGACTTAGATTAACGAGATCGTTATCACGCTCTTTCTGAAGCAGAAGCAGGAAAAATGAACCAGTTTGTTTCAGATGGAACTAAATCTGGTTTTGGTGGTTTATCGGAAACAATCAGATTTGAAAGTTAGCGTACATGTGTGATAACTTTGTCACTTTTAATCAGCTGCAAGGGTAGGAAATTTTCCATTAAAGTCAATTGTTTATACTGGGGAAAGTACAGCCAGTATATCAAAATGACGAGCTTGATTTTAAGGGTCTTTCGTTGGCAGAGCGAGCAAATGTACACGTCTAATAATATATGAATTTTCTTGAACTTTTTTAAAGTTTTTTTGGAATTATTTTTTCTGTAATTTCTCAACTACTAAACCACAGATGAAACAGGCATCACGGATTGGATACTGTGATTCAATTTTCGTATTTTGATGATTGCCGCTTTGGAATAAAAAGGCAGACCAGCACATAACACGTTGGGACGAGTTGGAACTGGATTAGGTAGCATTAAAATACTTGCTTTTTTGTCATTACCAATGGTTCTGATGTGCCTGAGTGTGTTTGTTAGTACTAGATTTACAAGAAAATTTTAGAATATTCAGATTAATCTCATATAAATGGGTGGTTACATACGGTAGGTGTGCTTGTATGGCAGTTCAGCATCGTTTGCTTTCGTGCCTCTCTCGTTGAAAAAATAACCACAGTCCCGACATAAAATAAGTGATAAATAGTATGGCATTATCAATAAAACGAGGTATGATAAAATACCTATATTTCATCACTTTCTTCTACCATTTTCTTTATCTAATTATTGATTCGTACTGATAATGTATTGCCCGTAGAAGAGTTTTGAGGGCATTAATAATGCCAAAGATGTTTCAAAAACCAGTCCACAATAAGTGAAAATTTCAAAAGTCCTGATTCTGGTTGAATCTTAGATGAAAATGAAGATGTTTTTTTCTTGATTTCTTAGTAATCGCCATTACACGTGTCAGTTTTTAAGAAAATTATGGAAAGACAGCTATTCCCAATTCCTAGACCTCTAGCTATGACAAAAAAAGATATCTCAAATGGATCGTTTGCTTTTGAATTGTTAAATGACAGAGCCTTAGAGAGGCGTGAGCAATTTGTACGCGGGCATGTCGAGAGTTCAAGCGAAGTGAGCACTTTTTTCGTGTGCCTCATCCGTATAATACTTCCCGCCCTTATGGTCCTATGGCCTAATTGCTGGCAATTGCGGCTGTCGGTAACCAGCGACACAACGAGGCGTAAAGGCAAACTAAACTTGCTTATGGATCTTGGTCCCATTGTCAAATGATACATTGGAATCCCTGAATGGGCCCATCTCAAAGACCAGAAGGTCCTTGGCGGACATACTAGAATCAATCTCCTCTTCGCGGACAGCAATTTATACGCGATACTCTCGCGTAAAAAGGTTACAAGCAACAATCTTGTCATGGAAGCACGTGGTTTGATTCAGTGGAACTTAGAAGAATCTCCGTCTAGGCTGAATTACACTTAGCCCATTTCGGGAAATTCGCAAGACATTCATGTGTTTCATTTTGGATCGGAAAAAACAAATCAAATTGGCTCGTGAATTTGGCTCTTGTGACGTGGGTTTATTTTTTCTACGCTTTTTTCATGAAAGTCCGGCTAGAATTGTTGACCGGAAAACAAAATAAAAATCGTCAGATACTTCGGATCGGAATCGGAAAGATCCATTTGATCCATATTGATCGGCAAAACATAAGCGCAAAGGCCTCATATATATATACCCATCAACACAAGCAGCAAAAAAAGCGATAAAAAATGACTTAACGGAAGCACTCTCCGCGAAGTGCTTTATTTACCTGAAATACTAGTGGAATACTTATAAAATTATAAAAATTGTGTTCTGGCACATGGAAGTATTTTTAAATATTTTCAGTTAACAAGTTAGGTTAAACTTCTCGTCCGGTGGTTTCACTACGATAGACGTCTACGAACCCGCCAGTGTCGGTGCAGTTTGAAGTACTTCGCCCGCCTAATAAGGAAGTTGTGGAGTATTCCTTTTGTTCAGTCCGCGGTGGTTTGAAGGATCACCACTACCGGCGAGCCACAGGACCTGGGAAGGAGTAGTGGGTTCGAATCTGTGAGTTTGTCAGTTTATAGTCTTTTAATGATAAAATTTTCATAACATTTCATGTTGTTCCTAAATTATGGCCGCAGAATCGATTTTTCTGAATATTTACTTCAGTCAAAAATTCTCATGAAATCTCTGAATTAAACAGTACAAGCGAAAAGTTTCGTATGAAAATGTAAGTCAATTTTCTTAGCATAGTTTTAGCAGATGAATTACCGGTAGATAGTTCGTCTCTTGCTGTAAAATAAACACAGTTCTCTTCATTTTTGTAAAGTTGTTTGTAGGTTTGACGTTATGCACACCAAATTTTGAAATTGGTTTTAAGCAATATGGTGTGCTGATATTAAACCAGCAAAAAAATTCCTTACTGAACATCAGCAATTTGATTTCTGTTTACTGAAAATAAGCAAACCGTTGATGAGTGCTGAATGCCCAGTAACCCAACTGTCAAATCGACCGCCATGTTGAATATACTTATAAGCGCGGGTTTATAACGTTTTCGTTTGTGAAATTAAAATTTAAAATAACTATGGATCCTGCACTCGTAGAAGCTCTTCGGACATTGAAAACAATGTCTTCAAAGTGGAAGTGGTGTTAGGTGAGTACATTTTTGACTACTAGATATGGTTCGTACAAATTTCTATTTTTCAGAAGAAATGTTCTCCTGCCATCAGCTAGTATTCGGCAACATATAAAAATGTATTCGGTGTTATGCCATGTCAACAATGATTGAATGCCATGCCAAATAAATAATGTTTAATAAAAACACATACTTTTATCTATAAATTAAAAAAAAACCAAAAAATTACATAATTTCGCTGAATTTTGTCAGCAAAAAGCTGTCAAATTCAAATTACTGAGTGATGAGCAAACCAATCATATGAACTGAATTTTCAGTAAAGCTTTGACGTTTCAAGTTACTGATCATTTCAGCAAAAATATTTTACTGAATTTATAACTGAAAACTCAGCTTGTCAAAAATCAGCAAAAGTTTGCTGATTAACGGCGAAAAAAAATTACTGTGTGGGTATGAAATGGGGAAGGCAAATGAGAAACGTCCAATATAGCTCTAGCCATCCCAAGCCTCTACCTAGCGCCTCCACGTGACCATACCTGGTAATGCTCTTTTGAGTAGCCAAGCTAGGAGGTGCGATGCTGGGTGGTTCCCGGCTGCCTGATCTCAAAACCGGGGCTTTGGGCAGACGGCGGAGCCACACGGCCTTGCTAATCGGTAAGCCTAATTTAGTTATTGTATTTTTTTTTTGTTTTAGCTTATGAAACATCTCTTGCTATGTAGCAAAAACTTTGGCCAAAACGAGTTTTAATACTGCACATGGATATCAGAATGAAAAAATTAAATTAAGTATTAGAAGCACTTATGGAACTTCAAAGGACGCTATTCTATTTCATACGAAGGACTGCTGGTGAGATTGTTCTATTATATACCACACTTCATTATATACCCATATATACCACATTTCCTCTTAATATCATATGTGGAAGGTTGGATGATGGAGTGGATTGCCAACCTGAATCCTTAAGGTCTGAAGCAAATATGGCACTTCTCAACTCAAAACAAACAAATCATCACGTGGGTTAAAGTTGGTACAGCGAAATTGATTATTACATGGGAGGATCCTAATGCTGGAAGGCGACTCTTATAACCCCGGAAAAAAACGAGACTGGAACAGAGGAAAATTATGACTGAAAAGGGTGCAAAATGGCAGAAAGAGGAAACAGCGAACAAAGAAAAACGAGAGAAACCAGTAGAGAAAACGAGACAAATAGAGGGAAGACGGAACAGAAAAAGAAAAAAACATGCCAGAGAAAGTGGTACAACAGAAAAGAAAAGATTGACGAAAACGGAACAGAACACAAGAGAAACCAAAAGGGAACAGAATAATACTGAAAGATAGAAAGAGATAAAAGAAAACCAATAGAGGAAATGAGAAGTACAGTAATAAGAGGTCAAACAGGATGTAAAAAGAGAAAGAAGGAACCAAATAAAAATTTTAATGGGATGGGAAAATAGGACAGAAAAACAAGAAAAGAAAACCAGGTAAAAAATAACATCGAAAAAATGAAACTAGAGAATAAAAAAACGAAAAACGGGACTTAAAAAAGGAAAACCGGAAAACATAGGGCCAAAATAGAATAAACGCAACAGAAAAGAAGAGAAAACGGGGCATCTATAGACAACAACGAAACAAACGAAGATAAAAAACAAGAAAGAGGAGAGTTAAAAAGAGACGGAACCTGGAAACGAAAAAAGGAAAAAGGGAAAAGAAAAGACGGAAAACAAAGTTATACAAAAATGAATGAAAAATAAAATGAAAACAGGAATGAAAATAAGAAAAAAAGACGAAGAAAAACGGAACAAACACAGTGAAAACATAGAACAGAAAAAATAAAAACGAGAAAATAAAGAAAAAGAAGGACAGTGACAACGAAAACCAAGAAAACGGTACAAAAATGAAGAAATAACGAAAAAATAGAAAAATTGGGCTATTAAAGAGCAAAAAAGGAATAGGAAAGAGTAAAACGTGTGTGAGAGTGAGACTCTCGTGTCTAATTTTCTGTCTATGTCAAAATTTAAGTTTATTTTATTATCCACTTCTTGTTCAGCCTACAGCCGGGGTGGCTCGTGTTGTTTCAAGCACTCGTCTCCACTCAACTCGGTCTTGGGTCACTTGTCGCCAATTTCCTAGTCGTCTCAGAAGTCGCAAATCGCTTTCGACCTGGTCGACCCATCGTACACGTTGGGCCCTCCTGTTCCTGGTGCCGGTGGGGTTGTTGAAGAGGACTATTTTCGTCGCACTGTCGTCCGGCATCCTTACGTCGCGTCCGGCCTACCGTAGCCTGCTAACTTTCGATAGATGTACGATGGGAGTCTCCCCAAGCAGTGTCTGTAGCTCGTGATTCATATGCCTCCGCCACTCTCCGCTTTCAGTTTGTACTCCGCCAAATATCGTCCGCAGCACTTTCCGCTCAAACTCAGCAAGGACGCGTATGTTCACCGTAAGCAACGTCACGGCTTCAAGTCCATGAAGAACTACCGGTCTAATAATGGTTTTGTACATTGTTAGCTTCGTGCGGCGGCATATGCTTCCTGATCGTAGCGTTTTACGAAGGGGAAAGTAAACCCGATTTCCCGCTTGAATGCGCCGCTGGATCTCCTTACTAGTGTTGTTGTCCGCGGTCACCAGCGATCCCAAATACACGAACTCCTCTACCACTTCTAGTTCGTCGCCGTCAACGGTTACCGTTCGTGGGAGGCGCGCATTTGTTTCCTTTGAGCCTCTTCCTTTCATGTATTTGGTCTTCGACGCATTTATTTTTAGCCCAATTCTCCTAGACTCCGCTTTCAGTCTGGCGTAGATTGCCTCCGCCGTCGCAAAGTTCCTGGCAATGATATCGAAGTCATCTGCAAAGCCTAGAATTTTGCTACTCTTGGTAAAAATCGTGCCTCTCATTTCGATGCCCACTCGTCGGATCACCCCCTCAAGAGCGATGTTGAACAGCATGCAGGATAAATCGTCACCTTGTCTCAACCCTCGCCGCGTCTCGAAGGGACTCGAGAGTGGCCCAGAGATGCGTACGAAACACATCCTTCGATCCAATGTAGCTCTGATCAGTCCCGGAAAACCGTGTTCCTACATTATCTGCCATAGCTTGTCTCGATCGACTGTACCGTATGCTGCTTTGAAATCATTAAAGATGTGATGCGTGGGCACGTTGTGCTCCCGACATTTCTGCAAGATCTTGGATTTGTTCCGTAGTTGCACGAGCCCCCATGAAACCCGCCTGATAATACCCTACGAAACCTTGTGCTATCGGTGACAACCGGCGTAACAGGATCTGGGAGAGTGCCTTGTAGGCAGCGTTTACCAGCGTAATACCGCGGTAGATGCAGCAGTCTAGCCGATCACCCTTTTTGTAGTTGGAACAAACCACTCCTTCCACCCATTCCTCCGGTAGCTTTTCCTCCTCCCAAATCCTCGAAATAACCCAGTGTAGAGCCTTTGCTAGCGTTTCTCCGCTATGTTTAAAAAGCTCTGCCGGTAGGCGGTCCTTCCCAGTCTCAGGACTTTATTGGTCTTCAGCCGATTTCTCGTTTGACTTCTTGGAGATCAGATGCTAGGACATTACTATCTTCCATGGGCGCTCCTAGGTTAATTTCCGTTTTGCCTCCTTCTGCGACCTCGCCATTGAGGTGTTCATCGAAGAACTGCTTCCATCTGTCGACCACCACGCGCTCGTTTGTGATTTGATTCCCTCCCTCGTCCCTACACATGTCAGGTTTCGGTGTGTAGCCCTTCCGAGTTTGGTTCACCTTCTCATAAAATTTGCGCGTGTCATTAGCTCGGGATAGTTGTTCTAATTCTTGACGACCTCTGTCCTCCTTTTGGCGCTTTATTATCCACTGTCAAGTTCAATTTCAAGTCAAATTGTATATCCCGTTTCCCATTTGTATAATCCCCATTGCAAGACTAATTTAATTTTAACTTTTGAGCTCTGATTTCGAGTCCAAAAAAGCCTTTCTAAGACTTGACCCTTCTTTTTCGACAGACTTCGCAGCTGGCTGTTAGAGTACAGGACAATTACTGGGCTAGCGCAACAATCCTACTGGCTCTGTCTAGCAGCACCGCCCAGCCGCGATTCGAATATTGTCAACGAAAAGGAACCATATTTCCAGATGTAAATCGTCAATCTAGTTCTAACAAGTAAATTTTTATTCACTAGCGTTCTTTCAAAGTAACCACACTTCTGCGACCGACTTTTCCACTCACAAGTCAGCGATAAAATTCAAGCAATGCAGTTCCACTGTTTGAAAGTTGAACTTTTGTGGCTTCCCGGCTCTCTGTAGCCGGTTGTGTTACGTCTACTTTGGTCAATTCACAGGTTGGTTAGCGATTACACGCTCTACTGGCAGTTGACGAACGAGCGCCACCGCAACCTTCTGGGAGAAAGTCGAACAGTTGCTAATTCGCTGTCTAGTTCAACCCAGCCAACGATTAGGAATTGGGACGCATGGTGTTTCAACTTCCATTGGGATGTTCCATTTGGAACTGATTTGCATTGCTTGCGTACTATTTGAGTTTTGACATCCCGCAAGGCAGCCTTCTGGGACCAATATCTATCGCCATTAATTTCAATTTTAACGGCATCGGCCGCCATAAATGAAACATTCTCCAGTTGAAAACCCCTCGAATTCAGAGGTCAAAGTCTAACTAAACATAATGGTTAAGCTTGCAGCGCTGCTCGCCAAAACAAAATAATCGAAATTGTTTACGTTTTCTCCAGTCTGAAAAAAATCTAAATTTAGCACAATCACTTTCATTCCTCGGGTAATATGTCGCACGCCCACACACGGTATTGCTAAACTACACTTCACGTTCCCTCGTTTCCCACTTTCCGCTCCCACCTCCCCCTTCCGGTGGTGTGCGGCAAAACGAAGTAAAAATCCCCGCACACACAAAAAAAATCCCCGACCCAGTTGCAAAATTGCGTTGTTTATTGCGACGATGTAAACAAATCGAACGGCTGCTGCTGCCGCTGCTATATGGATCGCATTGCATGTATCTCCTACCGTCCCGTTCCGTCCACCCACACCCCCCGCCCCGCTAACTGTGTTGTGTGCGATTTATTTGGCGGAATAGAAAATTCGTCTGTGGGTGTGGCACTGTGCGCTGAAACGAGAACCAGTTGCTGCTTGCTGCCTGACTGGCCGGTCTGGCTGTTGACCTAGAAAGTGGATTTTTAATTGAATTATCCGGAAAGCCGGAGTGTCATTACGACGAGCGACGACGGTTTGCGACCGCAGCAGCAGCAGCACTCGAAACTTGTGGGACAGCAGCTTGTATTCGAAAAGTCAAAAAGCTGGATGAGTGTTGTTTTTTTCTCTGAAAGAAGTCATGCGTCATTCACTCCGAAATGACTTCATCCGCCAATTGTGCCACAACAACAGTTGTGTCACACGAACTAACTGTGGGCTTCTCTTGACGGGTAATACAGAAATTAACGTTGCAGCGTCAGCGAAACTGACGTCGGAAGTGCGTAGGTTTGTCTTTCTATCGCTCTCTTTCGGATGGACGGCCACGGATGACGCCAGTCGTTGTCGATTCCGTGCACATGAGGTAAAACATTCTACGGGTTAGCATTTTTTGTACACAAAAGTGCGATTTGTCTGGTTTAGATCTCACAATGTGGAGGAGTTTTATTTCATTTATTTTTACTGTTTCAAAAGTAGTTCGATTCGGAGGAAAAAATGGTAACATCGAACCTCGTTGGGCCCCAAAAACCCTTCCGCAGCTGCGAAACCCCTCCGGAAGTGCCGTAAATATTCGATTTACACCTACCGGAAATGACGCAAGTAAACAATCTTATCACTGATAGCTCTACAATGAACACCTATGCAAAATAGAATGCACAATACCGTGCAGAGAGTGGGCACCAATAACTAGATTGCAATCGCCTGACCGGGGGTTCAGAGCTTTTTATGAATGGCCGTTTGTCGCGAGCCGTTCGTTTTCGTCAAAAATTTACTCATCCATTCATTCAGTCATTCATTCGCTTGCTTGTCCGAATTGTTGATGCTGTTATTGTTGTTGTTGTATTACTACCATAATACCCAACAAACGCCTATTCTGTGCAGTCAAGTCAGTGTTTACACAGTGTAGACCTGAAAAGGTCGGAACTCATCCGGTTCCACTGACTGCCGCACGCCGCCGCGGGTAATGTGCCCAGGATCCATCATATGCGGCATTCGCATTCGCGGGCGACAACACCGCACCGCACCGGCAACCGTCGATAATGACGCGCGGGGGCGTTGAATGCGTTCCGCTGACTGTCAGACAGACAACAGGTTTGTTTTGGTTCGCTGCTCGTACGCACGCCCGCGCAAACCGGACGCTGCTCGTACGCCGCCGCCGCCGCCGCCGTCGTTGTTGCCGCCGCGGCTGTCGTCGTCATTGCAATCGCAAACGGAGCAAAGAAGATATAGACGTGTCCAACGAGCCGCGCGCTATTTAAGGTTAGGTTGGACGGCTTCAATTGCACCGCCGCCTCTGGCCGCAATCGTCGTCGACGTCGTCGTCGTTGTCCGGTTGGGGCGGCTCATCTCCAAGGAACTTGTTCCGTTGGTTGTGCGAACGAAGCTGACTAAAAATGATACATGATGTCACGAAAGAAGAGAAAGGCGTCAGAAAGATTTATGGCTTGGATATGATAAATTCATTGCCAACCGAACAGCCGGTATCAAGTTTTAGAGATCTTTGTACCTTTTTAGTTAGTTCAGAGCAAGCAAGGGGGTGCTTGATTAATTACGCTGCTAATGCGATGATCGCGAGCGCATTGTTTTATAATGCCGTCTGGTTGGTAGATTTTAGCGAGAAAAAAAAACGTGTTCACTCATAGTTGAAAGACGAGTCATACACCGCATGTTTGCGGCTATTTTAGTGACCGTAAGGCATTTGTTTTTAAAATTCCTATGTTAATTTTGGATTAATGTAATCCTTTTGTGTCTGTTACTGACTAAGATCAAGATATTTGGAAGCTTACAAATCCTAAAATTTATGCTGAACTTGATGTGGCTATAAAAATAATAATTCGATAGTTACAGTTTTATGATCGTGAATTTTGACTTATCTAATCTTATAATGCTGAAACACTTGTTGCTGCTTACGAGACCAGATTTTTTAGAAGTTTCTTCGTACGTTCAAGGCTAAAATAGGAAGAATTTTAAAGTCGGGAGCATCTCTAACCTCGCAATTTTTAAATTAGGCGGCACGGTTCCATTCTTATGCCTCGCCGTACTTTCCAATTGTGGTTCCGATAGGGAAGAGCGATCAGGGATGACTAATAATAGTGGGACAGAAAGATGGGAAATGTAAAAAAAATAACGACACAAACATATCGAAAGCCGTCTACAGCGGTTCAGAAAAAAGTGCAGAAGTTTCAGAGAAACACTACAATTCCTTCCTAAATTTGATCAGAAACTTCAGAATAAACTCTAGTTTTAGCTCCTACGAAGAAATTACGTGAATAATGTAAAACGGTTTTTTAACATTAGCCCGACTACCACTAGCCCGAAAACGTGTGTGCGTGCGCGAGTGTGTGGGTAGCAGAATGTCTGCACACAGCAACGGTGGCTGTTTCTTTTACGACTGCGTGAGCGTTATAACCGTTGAATACTATGCTTCTCATATTCTTTCGCGGGTGAGTAGGCATCATTGACTTCTCGTTCGATTCGCAACATTGCTTTCGGTTTTATTCGGGCATTCGAGCTTGTGTTACATTCATGCTGGTATTACATTCGGGCTCGTGCTGCATTCGGGCTTGTGTTACATTCGGGCTAGTGTTACATTCGGCATGTGTTACATTCGGGCTTGTGTTATTCGGGTTAGTTGCTCTCGGGCTAGTGGTTTATAACACTAACCCGAATAACAAAAGTCCGAATACCACATGCCCGAAGGGCACTAGCCCGAAAACCACTAGTCCGAAAGCAACTAGCCCGAATAACACAAGCCCGAATGTAATACCAGCACGAATGTAACATTAGGTACTCCGTAACCGCAAGGTTGCAGAATCGGCTGGCTGCGAAGTCTTTTGTATAAAAACAGAAGGTTAAGTTTTGAAACGGAGTGTAGCACCCAGGATTTGCTTTCGGATCGGTGTTTCGGGCACGTGTTATAAAATCAATTGCCGAAAGAGGGATTACATGCCCCGTTAATCCATGTTGTACTCGTGAAACGAAGAGGCAGAGCCGCGGCAACGGTATGCCAGATTGCGGCCGACACATGACCTGAAGTAAAAGAACATTTATTAAAAGAATTTGGGGAGCACCGGTCCATTGAAACGGTGATAAATGTAATAGAAAAATTGAAACAGGGAGAAAATGAAACCTTCCATGAGTATAGAAAAGAATATTAGGACCTAAATAGCTCGTAGATGAGCACGAATCAAAACATGAAGTTATCGAATCGGCAATGCAAGTAAGTCTCCGTATGCATACCCTAGCAGGTCTACACGATGAGGACCTGAAGGAAGCTGCTTTAGGCAATCGAAATATAAGCTTAAAACAGTTACTAGAAAACGCCTTCAAGAGGAGCGTTAGAGTATCGCCGAAGTCGAGGAATGGCTAAATGATTAAGAATCGGTCAAATTCACGAGCAATCAGTTGCCCGTGATGCTAATGGAGAAATGTGATACAAATTTTGCAATACTTTTCCTTTTCTTCGTCATCTTCGCCCTCGATTTTATTCATGGGCGGGAGTGCGAACCCTCGCAAGTGATTGGTATCAGCAGCTCGGGCTTCAACGACGAACGAGAGCGACGACCGTAGCTGTTAGCTAAACACACACTCGCAAAAACTCGTTGCAGTGCATGAATAAATAAGAGCGAGGGTCCGAAAGAATGAGGACGCGTCTGTGAGGAAATTAGACCGCACGAGTGTGGGCTTCGCAACACCGACCCGAAAGCAAAGCCTGAGTGCTACACTCCGTTTCAAAACTTAACCTTCTGTTTTTATACAACAGACTTCGCAGCCAGTCGATTCGCAGTGTCGTAACCTTGCGGTTACGAAGCTCCTAATGTTACATTCGGGCTTGAGTTACATTCGTGCTGGTATTACATTCAGGCTCGTGCTGCATTCGGGCTTGTGTTACATTCGAGTTAGTGTTACATTCGGGCTAGTGCCCTTCGGGCATGTGGTATTCAGGCTTTTGGTATTCGGGCTAGTGTTATAAAACCCCGTATTGGAATGATGAAGCAAATCCTTTGAGTCTGCTGCACATCCCGCTATGGCCAATTCATCGGTTCACTAATTCCCGGTTATACCAAAATGACGTCCTGGTCATTCAGCCTTTCAAATCAAATACTACTGTTTGTTTTGCAAACCTATATAACCTCTGATTATAGCTTGGTTCGACCCATGCACCTTCCAGCATTGGACAAAAGATAGGAGTCACAACGACAACTTGTTAAGCGTAGCTACCTATTACTCCCCCCCTTCCTTTTCACTCTTTCCCCTCCATTCCCAAAAAAAAAATCATTACTTTCCCCTACCGTCCCTCCATTAATTGTAAAAACCATCGTTTTAAAAAAATATTAATATTCATAAGTGAAGCTTACAGAGCAATGTTACTTTATTACATTTCAGCTGAACAATGCTGGTTCTGTCGTGACCGTTCAATTATCAAAAACTTAGCACATCGAGAACGGAGCCCAAGAGTATTCTATTTACACCGATATTAAAGCTGCGTTAGATCGTGTCAACCATTAACAACTTTTACTAAAGTTAAAGCACCTAGAAGCTTTTGATGATCGAGCGTTGGCTAACATCGTTTCTCTCCGACCGCTTCCTACCAGTAAAACTAGGAAACTTCAAGTCTCAGGAGTTCCAGATTAAATCCGACGTGCCGCAAGGTAGTGATTTGGGGCCGCTGTTATTCTCGTTTTTCGTTCAATGACGTCTGCCCATTGCTTCCCCGTAGTTATCGAATTACGTATGCTGACAATCTGAAAATCTTTCGTATTGTATTACGGTCGAAAGACGACTGCGGCTTCAATAGTTCAAGGTACTGCTACACCAATAATTACCAGCCAACCTTGGAGTTTTGTTGGACACCGAATTTATTTTCCATTGACACTATCATATGAGGATTTCAAAGGTGGTTTATCAGATCAGCATTGTGGTTCCTTCCGTGGACTAATCCGTTTTAGCTCTAACCATATGATAGTCGCAGTAAATTGCAAGGAAGGGATTCTTTGCAGAGAAGAAACTGAAAATAAACGCAGCTTCGAGGTCTCTACGATCAAGCAATTTTTTACGCCCGCCTTTCCATCGGATGGCCTACGATCAAAGTGACTTATCCTGGTGCAATGTTCTTTGGGATTTAACCTGCATAACAATAATTCGTCAACAAACTCGGCCCATGGCTGGCCGTCTCCAAATTCTCGAATGTACCACACATTCCAGGCCTTGCTTCACTTGGTCTAATTATAGAGCACGCTGTACTTGTTCCTATAATTCCTACGGTCAAAATGAATGTGTGTTATATTCAAAACAGCAGGCAAAATATTATAACACTGAGTTAAAAGGTAAATACATTAAAAAAAACTATTTCATAATGTGATTGTGTTGTGTGTACATTTTAATTCAAAGGTAGTTCATGAAAACTCCGCTAAATTATAGACAAAGTTAAAGCTAATTTGGACATAATTTAGACAAAAAGCGATAGAAAATATTTCGTGATTGGAACAAAATAGTGAAAATAATAACACTAAATTTAGTTCGTCAGGAGGAAGACAATATGGTAAGACAATTAAATATAAAATTGTAATACCGAAACAACCCGAAAAATCACTCCATTCTTCTAGTTAAAACATACTTAAGAACCCGAAAAGACAAACTCAATGAAAGCAATGAGATAAAATTAACACTAAACAAACGACTGACTTCCACGAATATTTTTCGCTAACAGATCGAAAATGTCGAGATCGTCGATAGATTAGCGTTGATACTTTTCTCAAAAAAAAAAAAAAAAAAAAAAATTTGCATTATGTTCGATATATTTTTTAATAAAAAATAATTGAGCAGAAACGCTTGACAACGAGCCAAAAAAGTAAAGGGTTAAATGACTCTTTCACGGCACGTTTAATGTGAAGGTTTGAATAAAGGTTACATTGATAGGAAGGTTACATTGAAACAAATCTAAAATTTTATTTCGAGACCCCTAACCTAGCTTGTGGGTAATTTAAAATACTACGCCCAAGTATCAATACGAGTTTTATAGTACACTTATTGCCGTTTTCATACCCAATTTTGATCATAAATATCATCATAAGCATGTGAAAAAACCCAAAATGTTACTCGGCCAATTAGCCAAACCAAATCACACGGCAGTGAAACCGCGTGGGAGTATAAACCAGATTGATGCTAATGATTCATATGTCCAATCTTGTATCGCTCACGTAAAAGGGACATACATAGTATGTCCCAGCGAGTGCTTCAGTTAAGTAGTTTTTTTTCGCTTCAGTTGTTTTCTGCTTGATAGGTTTCCTATAGTTAAAACCTGGGGCACGTGCAATATGAATCAAATGGATCACTCTGAGGTGTCGGACGTATAAGATGACTGTCAGTATACCTGCTTATTGCTACTCTAACTTTCGTAAAAATGCCGAAGAAAAATAAACCCACGTCATAAGAACTAGCCCCTCAAGTCAAGCTCTAATCAGACAGTTCACAGAGACGACGAGCATTTTTCAGCCCAAAATTGTGGCCATATCGCTATAGACGAAAGGGGTCTGTTCTACTATAAGCTTCTCAAATCTGACTTTTGCCGATAGTACTCTGAATGTTTGTTAATGACCATTTGATGATCAACTTGAATCGAGCTTTTGATGAAAAACGACTAAAATACCAGAAAAAAGAGATCACAAAGTGATTCTGCTGTATGACAATGCTCCATCACACACTGGGAAGCACGCGGCTCCTTCGCATGCGGCCTTCTCAGCGGACTTGGTTCTTTCCGACTACCATCTATTTGCACCGATGATGGGACACGCACTTGCTGGACAGCAACGCTTCAATTCTTAGGAAAGTGGCTAGATGAATGATTTGTTTTTAAATAGGACAGAGATATGGCAAAAAATCGAAGGAAAAACTTTGAGAAACATAGAGAATTTCATGTGTTTTTCTGTGATTTCTTCAAAAAAAAAACCGATTTCATACTTGTACACTGTTATAAATCTCAATTGTTTTTGGAAAATGCGAGCCCACCAAATAATCGAGTTAATAGTTAGAAAAAAATTCATCTCATACTTTTTCACTTCTGTAGTAATAGGACACTACCTTTCATGATTTAAAATACCATAGCATACAAAGAGAATAAATATGTTATACTGTGAGGAGACTTCGACAGACTCGACCCTAAGCTCATAGAAAAAATATATCAAAATGCCACAGATAATCAGAGCAAATTCGTGGTTGAATGGTTGTCCGACGGACGGGCCTGTCTACAAGCAAAATAGCTGCTGTTGAGCTAGATTTCAATCATCGGGAACCTTCCGGTAGAATTGTGAGTAAAGATCTACAGATGAAAAGATGAATTCACGGGCGAACAGAGCAACCAAAGCAACAGCAAAACAAAGACAGAGGAACAAAAGATGCAAATTGTTGCGATACCGAATTAATTTTTGTTTTATGATGGGAATATCACTGCAGAGCACTGTAGATGGATTTAATCCAAACTGCTAGAAACTCTCCTAATTGGAAATTCCTAGATTATTGTATCAAAGATTACAGGGACCACAATGAAAGGAGTCTAGGAAAAGAGCAATAAGGCTGTTAATATCCAGATACTGGCGTTAACTTACGGAAACTGTGTCTTGCAACAGGTTGTAAGTGTAAATAATCAGTTGATCAGTTTCTTATTTCAGCCAACATCTTTGGTAAGTATAACACCTTCTCGAGCTTTAAAGTGCATTCGCGCAACATAATGCGTCGCGTGACGGTGGGTTATTATATTATTTTATTACATTGCAGCTGAACATTTTAATACATTTTATTGACTTCGTTTCAACGGGGTCAGAAGAAACGAACACTTCAGACTGCGTCTTGTATCTAGTCTAGGTGTGTCTAGTAAACAAGAAAAAGATTTCTTTGCTAAATGTAGAGCATAACAAGTACGAACAACACAGAAAATAATTCAACTGGAGTAAAAAGAGATCTGACAAGACCCAGTATCATTGGGAAATCCAGCACACCTGTTAAAATTAATGAAAGGAAGTACATTACACAACACGGCAAGTGTGTTGGTTACCCTCGAACAATTCAAATAGCTGGAAACTTCGAAGCTCCCCCAATACAAAATGATTCCGAGTATGGACATCGAATTTGTCTTTTATACAAATATCTCCACACCGTGTTAAAAATAGCGAAAAATTTGTCTTAATTTACTCGACATGATTAAAAAACGATAAAATGACTTAATGACCGATGCAGCAGCAGCAGCCGGAATAGCCTTCGGTTCTTAATTTAGCATTCCCCGCAAAGGTGCTTCACCTTAGTTGGACATGCTGTTCTCGCTGTTCGCCTTTATTTAACACAAATGTGTCGTCGATACGATATTATTGGCATCGGTTGTTTGAATATTTATCGGATTAAATTTGGATGCAGAAGAAGAGCACTATTATTTAGTGCATTTAGTAGTTAGTTAGTGCGGGGACAAAACCTACCTTTACGTAGTTATCCGAACCGGGTGCTATCGCCTTCCAGTCGATTGTGTTGGCGAAACAAAGCTTCGGGTTCTTCTCGATCCGAACGCTGCCGCGAGTTATGTGGGTAAGCGAAATTAGACCGACTTCCTGTGGGAAAAAAATTAGAAAAAGAAAAGGAAAACTTTAGACTATCGCCATCATTATCATTTTTTTTTTGCTAGTCTGTTGATCATCGATCACGGAATCTACTCTATTATTTCCCCGTTTGCTGACACTTGTTGGTTAATAAGCCCGGCCCGAGCCGGTCCGTAATTAATAAATCGCTAATCCGGCTAATTGCGACCCATTTTTCTCTAGCAATCAAAACACACAGCGCAAAATTTGCCCGACGACGAGCGAAGCTCGCACAAACACAAGCGTGCGTACGCACGCAAGCACGCACGCTGGTAGGAAGTATGCAGCAGACCAAACAACAAAACAGAAAGAGGCAAGGGTGCGGTTGATCTGCGATCGACCGATTTGATTATTATTCTTCGGCTGCTCGCCGTCGCTGTCGTCGTTGTCGTCTTCCCGCGGGCAGCGATGCCAGACTTTGCTGAAGAAAAATTCGTAGTTTTACCAGCTGTGTTTTAATCACCGAAAAAGGTTTATAATTGCGTTTTAAAATTAGGAAAGAAGCTAAATTTAATCAAATTTTAGTTTATATGAAAGTTTAACCGACATTCCATTTTTCCTTGTTAATTTTTCGTCGCTTGTTTTTTTTCGCGTTTTGTCTTAAATTTTTCATCTTTTTTGTAATGTGTTATGTGTTGGCTTTTGTGCTCGTCTTCTTGTCGCTTTTTGTTGTTTTTTTACTGTTTTTGGTTTCTCATTGTTTTTGACATCTGACTTTCTGACATCTTTACATCGTCTTTTTGTCTCTTTCCAGTGATTTTGACCCTTTGATTCTTGTTTTGTCTTTTCTTTTCATCTGTAGCTTTTCATCTTTTCATTGTTCATCTGTTTATCGTTTCTTCATCCCCTTTTTCTGCATCTATTTACTTTTTCGTAGTTTTTTCTTGTTTTTTAGCATGTTTTGTTGCTTCTTTGGCGATTTTTTATCATATTTTTGTCGTTCTTTTGCAGTCTTTTCGTCATCTCATTGTTAATATCATTTCGATGCCGTTTCTCCGTGCTTTTATCATCTCTTTGTGGTTTTTTCTTCGTATTTGTCGTATGCTTGTCATCACTTTGTTGTAGTTTTGTTGTTTTTTCTGGGCTTTTAGCAAGCTTTTCTTTATGTTTTGTCGTCTGTTCGTCGTTTTTTGACGTTTGTTTTTGAGATTATTCTCCGCTTTTTTGGTTGCTCTTTTCTCTTTTTTGTCTTTTTTTGTTAAAGTTACAGTAAGAAAGACACCAATTTCTTTCGTCCACTTATCCATCATTTTATTTGTGATTTTTTGGTTACTTTTCGCTGTCGATTTTTCGCCGTCTGTTTTCAAGACAACAAAAAATGTTGCCTTCTTACTGTCTTTTCGTCGTTCTCTCGTCTTGTTGTCTCTTTTCAGCGATTTGCAGTCATTTTTGATCGTCTTTTGGGGCATTGTTGGTTGCCATTGATAGCGTCTTCTCTCTTCATTTGTTACTTTTTAATTAATTTTTTTTAATTAATTTTTCTTATCGCTGTTTTGCCGTCGTGTTTTATCGTCTCTCCCTCACCTTTACTGCATTTATCTATCCTTTTTCGCGTTTCTTTAGCATTTTTGTCACTTCTTAAGCGTTTTTTCGGCGACTTTTTGTCGACGTTAATTTTTTTCAGCGTCTTTTTCAGTTTCTTCAGTCTTTTTGTATACAATTGCAGTCATTTCTACGTCCTTTTGTCATCTCTTTGTGGTCTTTTCTTCGTAATTGTCGTCTCTCTGTTGTAGTTTTGCTGTATTTTCATGGTCTTTTTGCCATCTTTTCATCATATTTAAGTCATCTGTTCATCGTTTTTGACGTCTGTTTTGATATTGTTCCTCTTTTTATGGCGTTTTTTTTCACTACAGTAATGTTCCGATATTATCAGCTCCCGATTTTGCCAACCCCCGATTTTATCAGCTTCTTAACCCGATTTTGTCAGCCTATAAATTTTGTTTAACTTTTGTGCTTTTAAACATGGTTTAAAAAAGGTTACGGTCTTCAGCAAAATTTCTTGTAATAATATGCTGTAAAACTTTGCAGAACACATCAATGTGTTATATTAAAACTGAAGAAAAATAAATTTTTTATTGTACTTTCAGGGGGATTAATCAAAATTTTGATTTCCGCTGGACGATAGAAGTTTTAATTTTAAAAAACTCTTCCAAAGGTTCCATAAACCTAAAACCAAGTTTTCCCGCTCAAAGCTAATGCGCACCAAAAATGGTTCCGGACTAGTGTGCTGTGCCCGGTTCATTGAGCTTTCGGTTGACCAATTGAGGGTTAAAATTCAATTTTTAGTAGAGTTCTTCGATATTGCAAGGTCTTAAGTCTTGACTTTTGAAAAAAATTTCGATTTTTTTTTCGATTTAATCAGTTTTCCCATTTTGTCAGCCCTAAATTCAACATGGGGCTGACAAAATCGGAACATTACGGTATTTTATTTGTTGTATTTTCATCACTTTTTTGTCATTTGTTCGCCGTCTCTTTTCAAGACAATAAAAAATGTCATTTTTTACTGTTTTTTCTTAGTTCTTTTGCCTATATGTCTCTGTTCAGCGATTTGTGGCCATTTCTATCCTCTATTGTGGCCTTCTTGGATGCTCTTGATGGCGTCTTTCGCGTTCATTTGTAGCCTTCATTTAGAAGCCCTGCATCTATTTACTGTTTTCGTCCATTTTTTCTTGTTTTTCTTAAGAATTTTCGTCGGTTTTTTTTTTGTTGGCGTTTTTTATTGTATTCTTTGGTCGTCTTTTCGCAAATTCTTCACCGTTTTCTTGTCGTTTCTTTGCATTTTTTTTCATCATCTCATTGTTCTCCGTCCTTTTGTCATCTCTCTATTGTAATTTTGTTGTGTTTTCATAATCTTTTTGATTTTTTCATCATATTTTTGTCGTCTAATCGTTGTTTTTTGACGTTTGTCTCTATATAATTTTCCGTTTTTTTTGTTACAGTTTTGGCGTCTTTCCTTTGTCAATCTTTTCTTGGTTTGGTTTTGGTTTTTTATTGTTTTTTGGCGTCGCTTCACCATTTTTTTTTTGTTTTTGGCATTTTTTTCCATTTTTTATCTTGTTTCTGTCGTATATTCGACATCTTTTCTTTGTTTAGTCTTTATCTTAACATGTTTCGTTAGTTTTTGAAAGCTATTTAAACGTCTTTTTGCATTCTTTGTCGAGTTTTATTCTTTCTGTCGCTGATTTGGCGTCTTTTCATCGTATCTTTTCATCATATTTTGTCGTCTTCCGTCGTCTTTTTTATTTGCGTACCTAGACTGGGGAAACGAGGCAAACAAAGAGGAGATTTGACAGAAAAGTAGGGCAAATAGAAGAGAAAAGAAGAAAAATAAGAGAAAAAGATAGAGAAAGAGAACAAGAAAAGGATAAAATATGAGAGCAGGAAAATTGTGAAACGAGAACGGAAAAACAAAAATGGAGGAAAAAATGATAGGAGAGACAAACGGGATAAACGAAAAACAGGACGTAATAGAGTAGGAAAAGCAGTACATAATATCAATGTAAGAACGGAACAGACAAAAACATAAAAATAGGAAAGGAGTTAATGGGTTGAAAATGTAAAAAAAAGATAAAAAATTGATCCGAAGAGAAGAAAACAAGAGGACTGAAAAGGGCCAAAAACGGCAGATAGAGGAAAAAACGAACAAAAAAAGGAAAAATGATAGAAAAAAGCAGCGCAAACGAGACAAATATAGGGAAGACGGGACAGAAAAAGAAAAAAAGCATGAAAAGGTGGGAATACAGCAGAGAAAGAGCTACAACGGGATATGAAATGGAAAACGAAACGTAAAACAAGAGAAAACTGAAGGAAAAAGAACAATTGATAGCGAGAGAGAGAGAGAGAGAGAGAGAGAGAGAGAGAGAGAACAAGGAAAATGGAAATAATAGATCAAACTGGATGTAAAAGGCGGAAGATGGGACAAAGTGGGAATGAGATAGGATGAGAAAATGGGACAGAAAAAGAATTAAAGAAAAACAGGAAAAACAAACCAACCAAAAAGGTAACACTGCAGAGAAAAAACGAAACACGGGACATAAAAAGGAAATCCGGAAGGCAAAATAAAAATAGAAAACAGAAATAAAGAATAAACGTGACAGAAAAGAAGAGCAAACAGGATATCTAAAAGAGGAAAAACGAAACAAACGAAGACAAAAATTAAGGAGAGTTAGAAAGAGAAGAAAACGGGAATCTAAAAGAGGAAAAAATGAACAGAAAATACGGAAGAAAAATGAAACAGGAAACGAAGAAAAACAAATCAATAAAAGAGAAAACATGAAACAGAAAAATTAAAACTAGAAAAAAAATGAAACTTCGGATGGAAAAAGAAGGAAAGAGCATAAAAAATAAAACGTTTCTGTATCGTTTTATTTTTTATGCCGAAGTAAAAAAGGGACAGAAAAGAGATAAGACGTGCGAGAGTGTAAGACGCAATATGTCAATTCTAATTTCAAATACTTCCTGTCTTATTTCGTGTCCATATCCATACCCAGGTCTAATTTATTTCCAATTTTATGTCAAATTTAAACTCTGGTTTCAAGTCCGATTTGTACTAAAATTTGAATTTTAATTTTGAATCTAATTTCAAATGTAATTTCCAGATCAATAAAAAATTCACGTCCGATTTCAATTCCGATTTTAAGTGTAATTTCGAGCATAATTTCAAACTAAATTTGACGTTCAATTTCAACATTAATTTCGAATCCATTTTCAAGTCCAATTCAATTCCTCTTTTAAGAAAATTTTGAATCCAAAACTCCAAATGCTCTTTTAAGTCCGATTTGATGCTTAACTCTAATTAAAACTTCCAGTCCAAGTTACTCCAAATTTATATCCAATTTCAAATGCAATTGCAAGTTCGATTTTAAATAAAGCGTCAAACCCAAATTAGTCCCAAATCAAGTCTAATTTAATACCCTTCAAGTCCGATTTCAAGTCCAATTTCATCTTTATTTCTAGCGCGGTTCCAAGTCTAATTTATAGTCCAATTTTAACTTTGGTTTTAAATCCAACTGCACCCGGACGTCCAGAGTTTTAAACTTAGTCGGCCGATATTTTTGTTATAAGGAATGAAAGATTCACCATCCTACGATTAGTGGATTTTTCAGGCCGTAGAAAATTCCTAATCCATAGTAAATCCAAATCCACTTGTAACTCCGTAGATCTGGCCTCCCTGGCTGCCTGCCGGAGTCGTTGTTGTCGCATCTTCGTCGTTCGCTTCGTTAGAGCGAAACAGCGACACGCGTGCAGGTACACATGGCCGAAAACTTTAGCGGAAAAGAGCTGGCAGAACGCGTAGTAAAATAAAAATCTCCGGTGATTGTCATTAATTAGCTCGTTCCTCTACTGCTTAAGTTACGGTTTACTGTAGTGACAAGATGTCACGCCAGGCCGCAAGGTGGCACATTAGTTTTTGTTTTTTTTTTCGTTTTTGGAAATGAACGGACCTCTTCTCTATTGTGACCGGTCTTCGGTGACCGGTCAAAGCAAATAAAGCAATACACGGTTTCCTGGCGCGTGACCATGGTTGGCTATAAATCAGCAAAATTCGACTATAAAGTCGCTTTTTTGTTGATCAAAGCCAAATAAACATCTTCGCGCCGGTTCCGTCGAATTAGGGGTAGACGTTCTGTCGGAAGATTTCTTCGGTGGTCGTTGGATTGTTTTGTTTTTTTTCTTTGTTGCTCGTGCGATGCAAATTTGTCCGACAGACAAGTTTTGTGAGCCTAGCTTGTAGCGGGCAAAAGCAAGGAAGCACCACCAGATAAATGATCGGTCCATGTTGGACGTCTAAAACAGACCACATGCCCGACGGAGAAGGAAAAAAAAATAAATGGTGGCTGCCGCTGCTGCCTGCCTGCAAGACTGTGAAGCACACACATAGGTCTCTTTTGATTTAGTAGAAATACCGACCCCGGGGAATTATAAATGGGCGACATTAATGACACGCTACTCGGCTGGAAAAATGCCACACAGGTTTGGCTTGTTTTGAAACCAAAACACTTTCTATCAAAATACGGTTAGTTTGGATACTGATATGAACAGCATTTTTAGGAACAGTTTTTCAATGAAATAATGATATTAAAGCAGACTAAGCCATATCATGATTTATGTGTTCAATAAAATTAAAAATTGAAATTTTTTATCGTCCGAGATTTTTTTTCTACGTTGGATTTAATTCATTGTTACCACAATGAATCATCAGTCGAAAAAATAATATCGGAATATTAAATTGTATCTCATTTTCCATAATGAAACCCACCGAATCGATCGGATTTATACAGTTCGTTCCGTTCGGAATGAATGACAGGGACGAGCGGCAGGCCGGCGTGGCAGCCACAGTTGATAGACCACAACAACCATCCATGCTGCTGCTGCTGGTATAATATCCAGCAATAAAATTTCATGTTTTACGACCCGTACGGCCATTGTTGGTTGGAGCGAATGGTTCAACAGTTTTGCACCGGACGCCTCCACTTAGTAATGGAGGCGATGATCGGTTCTAATTGAATGATTTCCTCCTTTGCACGGCGCTTGCATCGAGTTATACACAAAAAAAACGAATAAATATTACTATTTCGCTCAAGTGATGAATTTTTCATTACTTTTTTATGTTTGTTTATTGTCGTCGAAAATCAAAAACGAAAATTTAATGAATGGGCGCAACCACGCTCGACTAATTGTGACATATGTATTTCCTTCCCAAAAAAAACAAAGCGCGAGCGATGCATTATCTTTCGAAGCCGATCAACAGTTTCAACCCAAAACCAACAGCGTCCAACACCTACCTCAATGTGCATCAGCTCGTAGATCACGATCGCGTAATCGCTGACGAGCGAGCTGCCCCGAATGACGGCCAGGTTCGGGAAGAGCTTCCGCAGCGTCGTTAGTCCGTTAACGCGAAACAGCAGCAGATATTCGGTGATTTCCGTTAGCAGCGGAAAGGAGTAGTTTTCGAAGCTCGCCTCGTACCGATCGATCAGCAGGATGTGCACGAAACCTTCCACGACAACGCAATCCTTTAGCCGGTCGAGGTTGGAGGGCGAATTTCGCACGTCCACACTGCCGCAAACTTCTGCAAATACAGGAAGAGAATACAACAACATTAATGAATAGGGTTTTTGTAGTAAATTTCTAATGAGTTTGGATAAAAATTTGATATTAATAAAATTTAGTCGAATTGTAATAATCATCAACTGTGATTATTATATCGCCTAGTTCTAGTTAAAGAAAACGTGAAAAATTGTCCGTCAGTAGTGCTAGTTCCCCGTGGAAGCAATTCAGGACCATTATTTTCTGTCGCGTACGTCACTAATTTTTGTGTCTTCTCTTCTGTGAAATAACCTAATGTACATAAAAAACGGTCTAAAAATGTATTACAATCTGATCTGCTTTGAAACTTTCTTGAGAAAACAGTATTCGCCTTAAAAAGCTGAGGGTCAATCTTTGCACTAGCCCCGTAATTTTCCTGTACTCTAATAGCCGGCTGCGAAGTCTGTCGATAAAGAAGGGTCAAGTTCTGAAGGACGTTTATACCCATGGCTTTGCTTTGCTAGCTAAGGGTCAAATTAAAAAAACACAGATTCGATGTATTGACGTTAATTCTAAAAATGCGCTTTCATGGTAACATTATGAAATGAAACAGGATTGAATAGCTGCAAAACAATGAGCTTTGTATTCCACTTTTCAGTATTCATGCCATCTTTGATTAATAGGCATGCTTAAAGAAAACATTGCCGGTTTTGCCATTCTATTTGAACAGTAAAATTAAGATTTTTTTGTAGTTATTTTGTCCATAATTTCTTAACATTCCAAACTCAGACGACACATACATACACGAGCTATTGTAGCTAAGGAATAAGGAAGCAAACATGACATAAAACGTTCGGAAACGGGCCCGAACAGGATTGGATAGCATCAAAACGACGAGTTTGCTTTTCAATCATTGACAGTGCGGACGTTTCAGGTCAGGCGCAGATCTCTGCGAAGGCTGGCTACTTTTGGTGAAGATCAGTCCTCTTACGATTCGAAGAGGCGCGAGAGTGCCCCCGAAACACGCACATCACTCGCTCTAGGATAGCTTTGATCAGCCGCGACAACAGTTTGTCCGGAAAACCGTTCTCGTGGATTATCTGCCATAGCTATTCGTGCTCGACTATATCGTATGCTGCCTTAAAATCCACGAGAATATGATGCCTGGGCACGTTGTACTCCCAAGATTTTTGAACAATTTGTCAGAGATCCGTAGTTGCTTAGGCCCCCATAAAGCCCACCTGGTATTGCCCTACGAATTCTCTTGCTATTGGGGATAGATGACGGAATAATATCCGGGAGCGCCCCTTGTAGGCGGTCGTTGATCAGCGTAATGCCACGGTAATTACCTGCAGTAATCTAACCGATCATGCTTTCTATAGATGGCGCAAGCCACACCTCCCATCCATTCCTCCGGTAGTCAGTCTGTCAGGTGAGTCAGTCCTTGCCGGTGGCTCTATTATTCTTCAGTTAACCAATTTCTTGCCGGTTTTTTTCGAGATCGGCAGCCAGTACGCTGTTATCGTTTTTAGGCAGTCCTGGTAGCATGAAAATCTTACGATATTTGCATATTTAGAACAATGTCGGTCAATGCGAAGCAAACTCCGAAAAATGTACTAATTGCGTTACTCTAAACGAACATCAAAAACTGTCGCTCATCTTTCTAAAACGTCTCAAGAAATCAAAGCTCAAATTAGACTCATCGCAATCATCGCAATCAGCTGCAACTTCACGTTCACAGTGAAATGATGCCAACTCTGGATCGGTTGTTCAGTACGACGAGTACTTTGTCAGGATAATTAAACGCAATTACTAAGCCCCAACAGAAGACCTGAAACTTCTCGCCGCTCCAACGCCCTCCGAACTTCCGATTACTGATAACGTGAGATTATCTGCGCCGCCAAAACAAATCGCCTACGGTACTAAAGAAGTCCCTGAGCCACCCGGTCAAGTCGTGTTTTTGCTGATAGTTCATAGCTACATATTCGTCGTACTTCCGATAGTTCCTGCCAACAAAGTTGTCGCGGGGATCCCCCGATAATCACTCTCTCGATGCCGTTTTGAACTTGACTTCTCCCGATCCATCGATCGCTTTCAGTTCATCTCAACTAGTTGTTCCTCATCGATTATCATCTGAAGGCCAAGCGGGACGCATTGAAGTTAGTATTATGGAAGCCCTCGTCTCGATCCCTCCTTCACAATCGTACAGTTCCTGCCAGCGGCCAACAGTCGTCCCTGCGCTGTGTCCTGGTGAGTGACAGGGTCTTCCAACCTAGTTATGCTGGAAAGTGCAATTGTAATCTGAACATTCCCTCCGCTGATACATTTCCCGCTTCCAGCTAGGGATCTCCACGTGCAGGAGGTTTCGGAGCTTTCTGCACACGCCAATGACGCGAATGGTATTTACTTATGTATATCATCAGAATATGCAACGTTTAAGAACTAAAGTAGACGACCTATTCCCGAGTCTAATGAGTGCAACTATGATGTAATCATGCTAACAGAAACCGGCTTAGATGGCTGCATCGATTCCCTTCAGCTGTTTGGATCCGCCTTCAACGTGTATCGTTGTGATCAGAAGAATAGTGACAAAAGTAGTTTTGGTGGCGTATTGATGGACGTTGCTCAACAGTTCCCTAGTTCGCTGGTCAATTTAAGACATGGAAATTGTCTCGAACAAGTCTGTGTTTCTGCTATCATCAAAGGAAGGAGATTTTTGCTTGCTGCAGTTTACATCCCACCTGACAGAAGTAAAGTTGTCAAGTTTATCGATGAGCATATTCTCTCAATCCGTGAATTACGTGACAAGGGGTTTTCAGAGAGAATTTTCATTTGTGGTGATTATAACCAACCGTAAATTTCTTGGTTTAATGGAGAGGATGGAGTACAGTACAACAATTCTGTCCACCTTCCTGCTGCTAGCGCTGCTGTGGTCGATGGATTTGAATTCCTGAACTTGAAGCAAGTTAATTCACTGCGTAATAATCTTGGGCGAACACTGGACCTCGTTTACTGTTTGCCTGAACAAGAGATCGCTGTGCGTCGGGCCATTTCTCCGCCCCTTCCTGTTGATCTTCCCCATCCTCTATTGGATTTATTCTTGCCTATACTGGCATGCTCCGTTGAAGTTCCAGCTGTCAGTTTCGAAATAGCGACTCTGAACCGTCGCCGTATCAACTTTGATGTTCTTGTGGACCACCTTTTGTCTCTGAATTGGGCTACTTTATTAGACGAGATCGATGTGTATGATATGACATTGCAGTTTTGCGATGCTATTTACACCTGGCTGAACGAGAATCTTCCCAGAGTTAGACCTCCTTCAAAACCTGTCTGGAGTAATAGTGAGTTGCATAGATTGAAACGGCATCGAAACGCCGGTATCTGCAGCTACCATATATCTTTCCTACCACTGTCATCATTCTGTTTGGTAGTCTGATGCTTCTTGAACGTTTTATTACTTGGGATACGGAGTGTTCGATTCTGAGCTGTTTACTGCTCCCGTCGATGAGATGCATTTGGATTTTCGAAGAAAGTGTCCAAAGTTTTTTGCGCACTTTCTCTTGTTCCAAAGATATTACTGTAATCTCTTAATCTATTTTGGTAAAACTCTACCGATATAAACAACATACCTTCAACTATTTTTAGTCAAAATTTCTCGCGGTAAAAAGTTACTAACTAATCAGTGAGTCCAGTTTCTTCGAATACAGTTTTCAAAATACCCACAACTCAAAAGTGAAAGGTTGAATCAATAAGGTGTATTAGGATAAATTGTAGGAAATTAAATGTAGTTATTAGAAATTTTATAAAAACAGTTGAGCAACTGGAGTAACATATGAAAAAGACGTGTTTAACATAAAAAATTAAAAAAAAAATTTAACTTTTTCTCCGAATATCTCGAAAACAGTTGCATTTAGAAAAATAATTAATATGACCAATTTTGTTGTAAATGACATAAAGAATTGTTATTTATATTACGAATTCATATATTACTTGAAAAATCACAAGCTGGATACAAATCATGGAAGTCGTTGTTCTACGAAGTCCGTCCATGAAAGTTGCTCCATCTCAGGATAACTTTGAAAAGCTTACACTTCTATTCACTTCTATTTTTTCCAAAAAAAATTTCAAAAATGGCATATTTTTGATATCTTGATTTTATGTTTTATTTTCAAATTTTTCAAAAATTGGTCAATTTTTTTTCAGTACATATTTTTTTCATGTTCAACAATCAATTTTCTACAACTTGTGCTTAGACATAATTTTTGTAAAATCGATAGTTTTCGAAATAGAATCTTTCAAACATTATTATGAAAATACATGAAACACATGAAAATAAATACGCCCTTTTAAAAAATGAGTCTTATATCAAAATGGCTCCAAAACCTGTGGAAGGTGCATATTTCCTTCTATCAAACACGTTTGGAAAGTTTCACCTAAATCAGAAAGGTTCAAATTTTGTCATTTACCTATTTCACGTGGAACTGCTCTATGTCAAGAAACATGTACGCCAAGTTTGCTGCAGAACAGTCAAGGCGTTCCGGAGTTATGGCGCAACTCGTTAACTTCTATATACTTAAATATGTTAAAACCCCACATATTTAAAGTTGATTTATTTGAATTAGACAAAAATCCCCTCCCCAATTTTTTGATATTATGCACAAAAAACTACCTTCTTTCAAGCGTAATCAACCGATTTTGATTCTGCTTGCATCTTTCTAAGATACTAACATTTGAAAACGGCCTATTTTTAACACAAAGTTTGATATAAGTGTAGAAGTAAAGTAGGGTACGGGAGGGTATTTTCAGCAGGTTTCTAAGTTCAGCCTATTTGCCTTTTCTTTCGCAAATAAAAATACTTTTCCGACATTTAATATGTTATAACTATTTTCTCAAGACTGTAAGTAATCTACTATTTTTTTTATTCAAAGAACATCAAAACCTCCTGTTCTTTCACTAGAGCTAGGCCATAGGCCGAAAAAATAGATGCCATCGCTTAATGGGCTGAACATTCCCTCCCGTGCCCTAGATAGCCAGTTTCTGTTTTCACCAAAAATTGCGTCTTGTTGAGCTTCAAAAGTCATCCAAAGAAGTGTTTTGCGAGAAATGCAAAATAAAACAGTTATGGAGAAAAATCGCAAAATAGCAGTCACCCTAGCTTGGTTCAGGAAAAACGCCCTAATATGGAAACGGTTTGAGATAGGGGGATTCTGTCTTCTGCAGTATTACTCAAAATACTTCAAGCTATAAAATTGCTGAAGTGAGTATTGCTCTATCTTGCTTCGTTTTGAAGATAATTTCTGGATCTTGGTTAATTTAATGGACACCCTAAAATAGCTCATGCCATGAAAAGCGGCATCCTAAATCAAGATTTTGTTGCTAACACGTAAATAGTCTAAAATCAACGACAACTGAGTAAACAATTTATTCCACCTAATTTGGCTTTCTGGACCACAGTGAAGTATAATGTGCCCATCTCATTTGATTACCGGATAAACTAAGCTATTCTCGAACGCGTCGATCAGATCAGCGATCTTGGAGTTCTGTTGGATAACAAGTTCACGTTCAACCAACATTATATTGATCCCCATTGCTGGTACAATGGACTGCCGGAATAGAGCGTGCAACGAAGATTTATTCATATCGCCCTGAGATATCTAGCCTGGCGTCTTCCCCGCTACGTAGGCCGATGCCAGGTTTTGGATTTGAAGATATTAGAGTCTGCGTAGGATTCAACAAGCAACTTTTGTGACTTTTGAGACTTTTGTTAACAATGACATTGATGTCCCGGCTCTGTTGTCCAGTATTGATTTTTGAATTTAACATAGAGGTTTACTGACAACTAGCTTCCATCGGAACATGTACGATTTTTATGAACCACTGACGTCATGCATCCGCACCTTCACGATGGTCGAAGAATTATTTGACTTTGGACACGTTTCTTCACGTGCCTTTAGTAGAAACCTAACAAGGTCTAGAATGCGGCGATAGTTTTGTTCTAGATTTAAGTTTCATATTCATGTAGATAATGTCAAATTTGTCAGATGAGTTAACCAAAAATAAAAAAAATACAAAGATCTAAAAGAGCGAAAATTAAAGTCCCGTGCAGAACAACGAACATAATGGCGAGCTGCAGTTTTAAAAGAACGCATGGAAAAGGTTGTAGTACGAATATTTTTGGAATAGATTATTTTTGGATCACAAATGCTGACACCTGATATCTGAAATCGATAACAACTTCTTTGTCGACAAAACTTAAGAGAATTTAAAACCGAAATTCATTGTTTCATAAGTAAGACAGTAAGCCACGTCTGGGATCTTCGAACAATTGAAATATGAAAGGAAAACTTCAGCTGCCTAACTTTTTTTTTAACTTTTTTACCAATTTCAATAAAAATTTCTTCCAAAAATATGTCATGGAGCCAATCTTTTTCGGAAAGATGTTACTTCCCTGAATAACAAAACAACTGAAACTGATCTAGCTGGTAGAATCATGAAAATTGAAACTGATTAAATGAAATGCTTATTTGAATCGCAAAAATTTGCTACATTGTTTAAAACATTAAGTTATACAAGGATCCCAAACTGACTCAATCTCGGAGAACACGGTCAAAAAACTTTTCATTTGTTGTTGCAGCTTGCCCTCTGTCTATGCGCGGCGGCAGTCAAAACTTTGTAATGCGATTATGCAAACAGCGCGCACCCACAAACAACAAGAATGACATTAGAGAATAAGAACCTGGAAAAAGTACACCACTTGTGGTGAGCGAGTATCAGAAAAAGAAGGATTCCCACATACATTGCCCAGCCAGCACAGCCCCGGGTCCATCACCCGCGGTTCGGTCGTTGTAGATATTAGATACACCGTAAATCACTCCCACTTGAAGCGCCGTGGAGTAAATTTGCTCAACAAATTTTGCTATCAGTTGCATTTTTATTACCCGATGGCGCCGCCACTTGCGCACTTGCGCTCTTGAGTGAAGCCTTGAGTGAGTGTCTAAATGTACTCCCGTCCCGGAACGTTCAAAACCGCATCGGTGTGTTTGCGTGTGTGTCTGTGATGTTTGGTGTGGCTGCCTGCATTCTTCCACGACCACGGCCACGGGTGGTGCAGTGCAGTGCAGTGCCGGCGCGACGGATTCCCATGCACCAGTGAGCAAGCAGCAAGCAGACAGCCAAAGCCAAGCTCAACCGACGACGACGGTGAACCGCATAATAAAAACAACGAACTGCAAACGAACTACGGCGTGCCCGAAGAAACTGGAGGAGATAGCGTGAACCGCGGGCAAACCTCCGTTTCACCGTGTCAGACACGGAGCGACGAAGAGGAAAGAGAGACACCACGCGTATAATAACAAATATTTTGTTTTTTTTTCGCCGCTGATGTCGTTACTCTTTTCGACGCACGGCAATGCGCGCAGTTGTTATTTATGAATGCCTCAAAGCTGATAAGCAGGCGCTAATAATAACAGCTATTTTTTCGTCTTCCACAGTTCCAGTCGAGGAGCAGCAAAAAAAAAGACCACACAATCCTGACTGATCGTGTCAAACACTATACGAATCACCATTACCATTCATTCATGATTGTTGTTAAATCGTCTCTCTCGCGGCTCGTCGTAGCCTACGTACGTACGTACTACGTACGACGCCGGCCGTGCGTGATAGGCGCACGCAACGACGTACTTCCTGTCCGCGCTGGCTGGGGCCATTCATGAGCCACGCCGAAGCATGACACATTTATGGTATGTAGGCCGATTGGATGGATGGATGGATGGATGGATGGTGAAGCGATGACCAGGGCAACTTGAAACTGTTCGGAAATAGGAAACCAACAACCGGACCAGGGAGATAGCAAGATAACATTAAGACAGACCGACCGACCGACCAGACTGGGCTTCTTCTTCACCTCTCCGGTTACGACGACGCACGGTACGCGTTCTAAATGAAAGACGCTCCGGTTGTTGGCCCTTTCGATACATGGCATTATCATGTGTGGTTGGCTGTGTGCGTGTGGGTCGTCCCCAAAGCTTCTGGTGATGAATAATCTACCAATGAGTCCCGGTGACGGAGGAACTTATGACCTTTTCGGAAAGGTTAGGATTGTTTCAGCATGCCGACGACTTGATTACATATTGTGCTGAAAGTTTAGCATAGGAATTACCCACAAAGTCGGCTTCTTATGCTGAATCAAAATTAGTTCGATTTAGTTGGTCAAATTATAACCAATAATCTAAGATACTTTAGTATTACATTTTATCTCTGGTTTTCTGGTTTTTGTACGTTTGCAGAACCAGTTTGATTTCTGGCTCGATTGAATTCGGAACTGATCGAAGTTTCCAATTGCGTTTATTGTTTAGGCTCGTGTTAGCTGCAACTGGCTGTGATTTTTGCATAGAGTAACCTTTACTATTGGAAAACTTTGCTATTTGAAAACCAGTTTCTGGTGTCCATGAATAAGAATCGGTGATTTCGTTGAATAAATGAGATAAATACAAATGGGAAGCACTATATAAAATAATTCCAGCCAGACAGGGGAGATTACAACTTGAGTTAATCATTGTTCTTAAACATGAAAGTTTTATATCAATTTATGATTCAAGAGCATTCGGTACAAATCAATCATTAATCAATTCTAAATTAGCCCAAATTCAAATTCAACTTCATGCCAAACTCAAGGTCCCAAAGCCAAATCCAAGTGCAAGTGCACTAAATGCGCTTAGTGCAATTTTATAAGAGACTAGCTGACCCGACAAACTTCGTATTGCCACAAATTAACCTGTGTTGTACATAAATCATGAATCTCGGATGATCTTTGTCACAATCTCGAGTTTTGCAAGCCCCCCAGTGGGCGGCGCTTCCGACGGCGGGTCACCGGCAACACTCGCGACCGTCTCGTCCTGAATGATCTAGTGTTACTATAGATAGTTTTTGTGGTCTTGTATTGACTAATGTTTTATGGAAGAGTCTCGAATTTCTCGAGTTCGATTAGTTTTTGAGTTTCGCAAAAATTTCTGTTTTATTTGTATGAGAGTCCATATCCCCCTACCACAGGGGTGAGAGGTCTCTAACTATCGTAAAATAAATTCAAGACTCCAAAATCTCCCACATGCCAAATTTGGTTCCATTTGCTTGATTAGTTCTCAAGTTATAAGGAAATTTGAATTTCATTTGTATGGAAGCTTACCCTCTTAAAGGGGAGATGGGCCATAACTCGCTTTCTAAAGAAGAAAGAAAAAAATCTTGCGTCCAAATCCACTTACATGTCAAATTTGGTTTCATTTGCTTGATTAGTTCTCGAATTATGAGGAAATTTGTATTTCATTTGTGTAGAAGCACCCCCTCTTAAAGTTGGGAAGGGTCCTAATTCACCATAGAAAATATTTTTGCTTCCAGAAACCTCCACATGCCAAGTTTGGTTCTATTTGCTTGATTAGTTCTCGAGTAATGAGGAAATTTGAATTTCATTTGTATGGGAGCCCCCCCTCCTAAAGTGGGTAGGGGTCCCAATTCATCATAGAAAAAAATTTTGTCTCCAAAAACACACACGTGCCAAATTTGGTTCCATTTGCTTGATTAGTTCTCGAGTTATGAGGAAATTTGTATGAAAGCCCCCTCTTTTAAAGAGGAGAGGAGTTGTAATTCCCCTTATAAAGAGGGGAGGGGTCTCAATTCACCATAGAATAAATTCTTGCCACCGAAAACACCCACATGCCAAATTTTGTTCTATTTGCTTGATTAGTTGTCGAGTTATGCAGAAATTTGTGTTTCATTTGTATGGGAGCCCCCCCTCTTAGTGGGGGGAGGGGTTTCTAACCATCACTAAAACCTTTCCTGGCCCCAAAAACCCTCTACATGCATATTTTCATGCCGATTGGTTCAGTAGTTTTCGATTCTATAAGGAACATACGGACAGACAGAAATCCATTTTTTAGGCATAGATTTGTATGGGAGCTCCCCCTCTTAGTGAGGGAAGAGGTATTTTGCCATCGAGAGAAACCTTCCCTAGCCCCAAAAACTCCTAAATGCAAATTTTCACGACGATCGGTTCAGTAGTTTTCGATCCTATAAGGAACATATGGACAGACAGACAGAAATCCATTTTTATAGGTATAGATTTAGGCTAATTGTAAGTATTTATATGATTCGTCCATCTTGGTGTACAATGTAATAGAGTAGAATAGGTATTGATTAATGTCGTAATAAAAATAATAAAATCAAAATAAAAACAGGTGAGGTAGCTGTAGAATTGTGACTTGAAATATTATCCTAAACAAACGTATTTCAATATTTGACTCCAGCAAAATCCAAAAAGTTTGTCTGCTTTTCTCTTCAAGCTGTAAACGACCTATGAGCCATTGCATCCTTGCCGATCTACCGACCACTGGAACTGGAATCACTGGATCACTGGAAAGTTACCTACCGTCGCTAGAATTCATCATACACAGACTGCGTTAAATTTCAGCGGCTTCTGACCAAGGATTGGCCGTCCAGTGGCACCGTAGAATTAAACTTGACCCTAAAAGCACTGCCCAACAAGAAATAATTTGATGCAGCGGTGCTCCTTGATCAGACGGTTCAAACGGTATGAAGCTGGGTAGTACTTCGACCGATCGAATAACACGCTCCCATGTGCCGCCCATGTGGAGTGGACCTAATGAATTTCCAAATGATCCCCGCGCTGGTGAATGTTCATATCAAGACTCAATTTCTTCTTTTTCGAGCACCCGACCCCGGAGTGCCTTGAAAACACGTCCGACATAGACGAACGCTCGAACGAAAGGAGCGAGGCGCATCTCGGTCAGTCCTAGTGGATCAAATAGTATTACTTAAAACCACTTAACTGCGAAAATCTTCGTGCTTCGTCAAGAAATGACTACATTCCATGAGCATTCGCAGATCACTTCTTATAACGAAAGTGAAGGTCTACACGTTTTCTCTGGGCAGCTATTTCATTCCCAACACCAATTCGGAGTTTTCTACCCTCCCAAGCGAACAATATTTGCTTTTTTTCCTCTACGACTTCTCCGATTTTAACTAGAGTTTCTACTGTGATGGACAGGAAGTGTCACAGAGTGAAACCGGCCGTTGCATGCGACACCCGGAGTGCTTCCGCATGGGTACAAAACACTTGCTCGACCTGTCCTCGTATCCATTGGTTTCCGCTAACCTACCGCCAAAAGAAAAGCAATGCAACGCCTAAGTGCTACAATTCATACTCGAAACTTGGCCTTTTTTTCATACCACTGACTCGCAGTCAGCTAATAGAGTACAGAGCAATTTCGATGCTAGTACTATAACCCTGTTGACTCCTACGACGTGGTTTGTTAGACCTCGAGGTTAACTGGGCTGGGAGGAACTAGCTATCCATAAACACCAATTGCAAAAGTCCTGGAGCTCCTTTGATCATCTACACCTGCGGGATTGGCTGGTATTCCTATCATCGCCGAGGAACTGCTTCAACTTCTGAGCCCAAAATACTCAGGAAAAACTGTCAGCAAGAAACTAGCCGGCTCATGTGGTATAGAGGTAAGCGGTCCGTAATTGATCAGCGCCAAGAGTGTATTCCATGGATGAGTATCGAAAGCTTTGTAATGCGCTTTGCGAGCTACCGCCAGAACTACTCTAGCTGCTAGCTTGACCGATCGAACGAATCGCTCCCATGCGTCGCCCCAGTGGGGTACAGCAGGCGAGATGAATTTCCAACTGGTCTCCACGGTTGAGAAAAATTCCCTTGGAGAACCACGGCCATGATGCGATTCTGTGTCGAGAGGCTGTACCACGTTTATATGCACTGCCACAAGCGTGATGAAACTGCATAGAATGAAATATTGTTGGAAAGAGTTCGCCAAAGGTTACTCAAATCAATGGATTGAGGCACCTCTCAAGCCCTCAACTTACGAGTTTCGAACTAGTGACGAATCTCGTTAACGACAGTTTCTCGGTTGGCGTGGTAAAATCGACAATGGAATCAAGCTTTAACGAGGAATGGTATTGGGTGTTTGATGAGCAGTCATAGAAAGCTTTGCTTCGGTCGGTGCGTTGCAGATGGTATCCTCGAGAATCCTTCAATACTCCAGGAAGGAACACGTCTTGTAGATTGGACTGGATTTCTAAATGATATAGCGGTATTTTTCAGCGTGTGGCTCAATGAGAGACAGTTCGATAGTTCTTGAGTGTCTGTTTCATAGTAGTTTCCTTGCTCACTTCAGTTTACCAGCAAATACACTACCGGTGTAGTTATCTAAGTAGTGGAACACGAATGTAACTGTTCGCTGACGCTTCATCCATGAGTTGAACCGGTAGATTTCAATCGGGGTATCAGAATCGGGTCTGAGCAAAATTCTTCCTTCAACGGTGTGACCTGATAGTCCAGGCCATGACCATTAGTATTATTACTAGAGTCATAGTTAATGTAAATCTACCGGATCCGTAACAGCGGATTAAAAATAGCATCCAATAATACGTAGTTAGCCGAGATTTAGATGCTACAATTGTTCGTCTAGGTCTATGGAATTAATCTGGAAATAACACCGAGATTAGCCCCAGTAGATCAAATAGTGTCATGACCACTTTGAAGGCTTTACATTTCGTTGGGATGTGACCGCGTTTCAAGAGCGGCTGCAGATCACCTCTCATGGCGGAGGAGTAGATGAACGCACCTTCTCCGGGCTCAGTATTTCCTCCGCAACTTCTCCGAAGTTCTGTCGGGTGAAAACGACCTTAGTATGCAGGATCATGACTTCGATAGCCATCTTTACCGACATCTCGACGTATGGCCTGAAGCTGCCCACTTCATTTGGCATAATGCTGTTCGGCATAAGGTCATTTGTCATAAAACGTTAATATAATCATTGGAGACTCTCGAGTCCCTTCGAGGCGCGACGAGGGTTGAGACAAGGTGACGGTCTATCCTGCATGCTGTTCAACATCGCTCTTGAGGGGGTGATCCGACGAGCGGGCATTGAAACGAGAGGCACGATTTTTACCAAGAGTAGCCAACTTCTAGGCTTTGCAGATGACTTCGATATCATTGCCAGGAACTTTGCGACGGCGGAGGCAATCTACGCCAAACTGAAAGCGGAGTCTAGGAAAATTGGGCTAAAAATAAATGCGTCGAAGACCAAATACATGAAAGGAAGAGGCTCAAAGGAAACAAATGCGCGCCTCCCACGGACGGTAACCGTTGACGGCGACGAACTAGAAGTGGTAGAAGAGTTCGTGTATTTGGGATCGCTGGTGACCGCGGACAACAACACTAGTAAGGAGATCCAGCGGCGCATCCAAGCGGGAAATCGGGCCTACTTTGCCCTTCGTAAAACGCTGCGATCAGGAAGCATACGCCGCCGCACGAAGCTAACAATGTACAAAACCATTATTAGACCGGTAGTTCTTTATGGACTTGAAGCCGTGACGCTGCTTACGGAGGACATACGCGCCCTTGCCGTGTTTGAGCGGAAAGTGCTGCGGACGATATTTGGCGGAGTACAAACTGAAAGCGGAGAGTGGCGGAGGCGTATGAATCACGAGCTACAGGCACTGCTTGGGGAGACTCCCATCGTACATCTAGCGAAAGTTAGCAGGCTACGGTGGGCCGGACACGTCGTAAGGATGCCGGACGACAGTGCGACGAAAACGGTCCTCTTCAACAACCCCACCGGCACCAGGAACAGGGGGGCCCAACGTGCACGATGGGCCGACCAGGTCGAAAGCGATTTGCGACTTCTGAGACGACTAGGAAATTGGCGACGAGTGGCCCAAGACCGAGTTGAATGGAGACGAGTGCTTGAAACAGCACGAGCCACCCCGGCTCTATGCTGCTGAAGAAGAAGAATCATTGGAGACCATTTGGCATAAAGATATTTTGCATAACGACCCTTTCCCAAGTAGCACAATTTAGTTACAGCAACAGCAACGACTAAAATTGATCATATTTCGGTTACTGCAACAACTTTGTAACAACCGTGCTAGCAGGGTTGCCATAAATCCTGCAAAAACATTTACCAGGTTTACTGCCTACGAGTTATTTTTGCGTAGTTTTCGCATTGGTTCGTTTCTTGAAAATATTAATGCGGCAAAGCAAGCAAGCACTAAATAAATAAAATCTGGCTAAATTATCAATTATGTCAAATGGTATTATGCCTAATGAGGTTATGCCAAACTGCCTAATAAATGATGCCAAATAGGGTAGCCCCTTCATGAACAATAAACTCAGAGGCTCGAGGAATTTTCGTGGAAAATTCGAAGAACTTTTGGTTCTTTATGTAATGGTCCGAGGTTCGGCTGGAGAATAATTATCCGTCCGTGGCCACGTCCTTTGAGTCTATTCATGAATTATTATGTTAATTGCAGGAGATGTGATTAAGAACAAAATTTTCATCTAGTTGCGAAAAACGGTGCTGATTATTCCGACTATGACTTTTGCCTTGATCGGTACAAAAGAGAGCCAGAAAGTACAAATATTCACAGGAGTCACTCGTCCCGTCCTGAAATAAATTATGTTCTGTCAGACACCTCAAAGTTGTCTCCTCCTAGCTGTCTTTTGCATCTCTGGTTACTTTAACTTTTCTGAGTTCTGTCCGTAAAAGGAGATGAAACAATTCTTTTTGTGTTTCAAATCACACGAAAAACTCAAAATGTAAATCAAGAG
Organism: Sabethes cyaneus; assembly: GCF_943734655.1. Taxonomy (NCBI): domain Eukaryota; kingdom Metazoa; phylum Arthropoda; class Insecta; order Diptera; family Culicidae; genus Sabethes; species Sabethes cyaneus. The sequence goes on along the minus strand of NC_071354.1, from coordinate 29,575,536 downwards.
AGGGGTTACTGAAGACCAACAGAGCCGCCGGAAAAGAACGCCTACCAGCAGAGCTTTAATAACATGGCCAAGAAACGTTGGCAACAGCTCTACACTGAGTTATATGCAAGATTTGGGAGAAGGAGAAGGAACCGGAGGAGCGAATGCTTTGTCTCTCGGAACATAAACGCCATTTGTAAGGACCATTTGTACGGAGGATTTGTACGCTGGCTGTCACCTTTATCACAAGGTTTCGTAGGGAACTATCAAGCGGACTTCATGGGAGCACGCGTTACAAACTAAATTTTTATCTTCCGATAGATTTACAGGAATGTCGGGAATGCAGCGTGCCCTCGCATCTCATCTTTATTGATTTCAAAGCAGCATACGATACAGTCGATCAAGATCAACTATGGCATATAATGCACGGATACGGTTTTCCGGACAAACTGACGCGACTAATCAGATCTATGTTCTCGAGTGATGTGTTTCGTGCGCATCTCAAAGACACTTTCATGTCTTTTCGAGACGCGGGGAATCTGGAATATGGGAACAAATTGAGTGAAAGCAAGAACGTCAATGACAGTATCCCTGGTTGCAAATCTAATGTTCTAACCTTTTTGGATGAAGCTGTGCAAACTGTATTTATAATTCTTCATTCTTGACTTTCCCTAAATATAATTTCTTGGGACAATTATCTTAGAATTTTTCATCCGACTAACAGCTCCGTCAGTTTGCTCTTATCAATGATGGATTACAATAAAAGTTCCGACAGCTTCGACTGTTATGATTCACCAATATTTACCCTATATTACGCACAGTTCATCTAATTCAGTGACTCAGGGTGTGAAAACAAACAGTCCAGACTTCCAAAGTGATGTTCTACACATCAACAAACAACAGATGAATATGAACATTTTGTTTCGCCACCACTAAGCTTTTCTGGTCGAGCACGAACCTGTTTCAGTTCGTGTTTAATACCAAACAAACGGCGTTTCATTCACTGCAAACACAGGCCAGCAACCCCGGGTCCAGCCCTGAAACCACGTGCCGTCAATGGATTAACGGCCAGTGGTCCCGAGCGACGACCAGAGGCTAAGAACCTACAAACTTGCTCGTGCACTTATCACTACTGCGAACGACAGACAGTGGTCAGTCAGTCAGTTGGCGAGACAAACAAAGCAAAGCATCCGCGGAAATCCAGTTTGATCCGACTTTTTAGGAATCCAGCTAAAATTTATTTACGACAACGACAGTAATTCGGCAACAGAGCCAGGCCAGCCTGTCATACCGCCTGCATCCTTTTTGTGTGGTGCAGCGCTGCGCTGCAGTTTGTTGGCCATGTTCGTCGTTGGGTAACAACAACCGAACCTGTTTGTGTGTGTGTATGGCTGTGTGTGGTTTTTTCCTTGCAATTATGAACGCATTTTATTTAACTCTTTGCTTCGTTTCGTAAACAAACAAAAAAAAGCAAGGTGTGAAACGGTGTTTAATTCGGTTCTGGATCATGATTATTTACACCCTTCGATGACAGAAATTGTTTAAAGAGTCAAAGCTAGTGATTTCTTTTTATTTGATGTCGGAGATGTTTTAGAAACTGATTTAAATTTCTGCCGATAATAGCACTGGAGAATTTTTGACTCTAGGCTAGTGCGAAACATGATGATTAATTTTTCCTTACAATATCAAAATTCGATTATGGAACGATTTCAGACAGACGAAGTAACAGTAACTGATACGGTCGTACCGTGACGTTCGGTGGTAGCGCTTGCCCAAATTAGCTAATTCACTCTGACTCAAGCAAACGCCCGCAGAGAACGGAGAATGGTGCGACAATTTAGCTTTCTCATTGTTGTTTGTCCGTTTTCCTGTGCTCTCTAATCTGCCACGTGTGAGCTGCTGAGTGAAATCATTTTATGGCGACACCACCATCGCGGTTCGAGGAATAAGTAAGGCGTGCACGACACTGATAAGATGCCGTCGAAGAAGGAAAGGATGGTGGTTCTTATTTTAACCATCGTCGTAAGATCGATACTAAAACCGGGAAAAAACGGGAGCCAAAATATGTGCCTTTCCCGGAATGGAACGTTATCGAATCGACCGTTGGGTAGGACCGCGCCATCACAGGGATTAGAACCTGTGCAAACAAACAGCAGTCGATTTACACAATGGAATAGAATCAATTTTCGTCCAAACGATTTCGCCATGTCCTCCTATGGTTGTTTGCTCCCCTAATCCACTGCGGTACCACGTTGGCGCCTGCGATTCATGGAACTTGCCGTGATTCACCCCAACCTCGGTCGGCTGGTGTTGTTTGCTGGCGTTCGAAATCCAGTCTAGATCAGTCAACAATCAGCCAGCCAGCACCAGCTAACCGCGCATTGCACGAGCATGTCGTCCAACATCCCCAACAAGTGGTTTTTGCCACGTAATTCTTCCCTACTCCCGCGTGGGGAAAAAGTCATTAAAACGCTCGATTTAGCCAAAACATCAGGGAGAAAAAAAAACGGAACACTAATTTTAACTATGCTCCGACAATTATTTTCGCTTCGATACACCGTCATAAATCTATTTTCAACTGCGGTTTTAGCGCCGCCCTCCACAATCGGGACTAATTTCCCGCTTTAGCGGCAACACTATTATTATGAATAATAATAATAACAATAACTATAATAACCGACAATGACGAATTGACAGCTACGCGGTGTTGCTCCCGAACGGAACGGGCAGCAAAAATAGTTTCGCTGCGTCGTCGCCCGAATAATGGAATTTCACGGGAAGCGATAAACGATGTGGATGGGTTTTTTCCCTGCACTGGCACTGGCACTGGCACTGTGTGACGCTTTCGGCGCGGTACCGACCGATTTGTCCGAATGACGGTTTCGTTCCTCGTTTAACTGTTTCTGCGTTGTGCAAACGCTTGGATTCGGCGCCAGGCCAGCAGCAGTGCCAGCGCCAGCGCGCCGTTCAACGTCATTCCGGGCGAGTGTGCGACCGGCGATTTTTGTTTTTGCTTCTCACGTCACTCCTAGAGATGAGTTACTGTGTTGTTGCTACATCGGTGATGACCTATGGTCGGGCGGAAAGAAAAATGTAACAATACACGTGACACATAGTCAGCGGTTGTTGTTTTGGTGAAAGTTATTAATCAGTCGTGGTAGCTGTTTTGATCGTGCTCAAAAAGTATGACACATTTTGCCTTCTACCAAATTTGTCGACCAAAATTTTTATGCAAATATATCATGTTAGAAGAAAGAATTGGTTGCTTCATAGTAATTGAACTTGACTCTGTAGCTACTGTTCTTCAGGTACTAATCTCGGCGTTCCTCAAGGTAGCGACGTGGGGCCTCCCCTGTTCGTGTTATTTTCAACGATATTGAATCGCTGTTACATGCAGAAATCACATTAGCGTGTTACTTGATGAGTTTTATCGCAAAAAATGCACGTGATTTTAAAGGTCCTCACTGCTCCAAGTAGCTGTGTGTTGTTCTTTGATACTCGCCCGTCGATTGAAAGCGCTCGCTTGATTTGGTGCTCTTAGCAGTTGGCGCAGAATTTGCCAATAGGCCGTGTGCAAAAGCGATTCGTGAAGCTTGAATATGAGACTAAGCCCTGGACTGGAGTAATCCAGTAAATCTACCACCATATCCTGACCTTTACCATGTACTAGGTCGTCAGACGTTTGAACAACGTAGGGAGACTCAATAAGCAGTGTTCGTAGCTTACTTCCTACTTCTTCTAGCAGCCATAGAGTCGGGGTGGCTGTTGCCGTATCAGGAATTCTTCTCCACTGTACTCGGTCCAGGGTTACTGGACACCAATTCGTTGAGCGTCTCGACACACGCAAGTCGGCTTCAAACCGGTCGAGCCATCTAGCAAGATGAGCACCTCTAGTCCAGATGCTAGTGGAGTTCTTGTAGAGAACGGATTGCACTGCACAGTCGTCTGACATATTTGCGACGTGGCCGGCCCACCATAGTCTCCCAACTCTCGCCAGGTGTACGAAGGGAATTTCTCTAAGTAACTTTTCGTTCAAATACGTTAAGTGCACGTATGTCTTCCCTAAACGAAGTATCTGTCTGAAGTCCTTTCAGTCTGGCGTTGATTCCTCCGCCGTCCCAAGTAATGATGTCGAGGTCGTCTGCGAAGGCTAGGAGTTAGCTACTTTCGCTGCAGAGCATTCCTCTCGTTTCGAAACCCGGACCAGACTTTCAATAGCGATGTTGAATAACATACAGGATATTCGATTCTCTTGTCGCAACTTTCTGCGCGATCCGAAGGATCTCGAAAGTGCCACTGAAACACGCACATAGTACATCACTCGCTTCCAGGGTAGCTTTGATCAGCCGCGTCAGGTTGTGGGGAAAATCGTTCTCGTGCATTATATGCGCTTGACTGTATCGTACGCTGCCCTGAAATCCACGAAAATATTATGTGTGGGTACGTTGTACTCCCGACGTTTCCGGAGGATTTGTCCGAGAGTGAATATTTGATCTGTAACAGCACGGGCCCCCATAAAGCCCACCCGATACTACTCTACGAATTCTCTTGCTATTGGGGATAGACGACGAAACCAAATCTGAGAGAGCACCTTGTAGGCGGCGGTAATCAACGTAGTGCCGCGGTAATTACATCAATCGAGCCAATCACCCTTTTTATAGGTGGAACAAACCACATCTTCTATCCACTCCTCCGGTAGTTTCTGCTCATCCCAAATTCTTGAAATTATCCGGTGAAGTACCGTTACTAGAAATTCTTTGCCATTTTTGTAGAATTTTGCCGGGAGTAGTTTCTTTCTGACCGATTTTTCGCCGGATCTTTTCCAGATCGGAATCCGGCACGCTGTTATTGTTTGTAGGCACTCCTAGGTTACCCTCCGTTCCGTCTCCTACTGTTGTATCGCCATTGAGATGCTCATCGAAGAACTGCTTCCGCCTGTCGACCATCTCGCGCTTGTTTCACTTCTCGTCCCTCACATATCACGATTCGGTGTGCACCCTTTACGAGATTGGTTTACCTTCTCACAGAACTTACGCATCTCATTAGCCTGGCATAGCTGCCCTAACTCTTCACAATCTTTGTCCTTCTAGTGCTTTTAACTACTCAGGATCGTGGCCAACATATTCCGCGCTCGTCGATACTTGGCCAAATTCTCTTTCGTGGTATTGCTTAGTAGATAATTTTTTCAAACCGTTTTTTTTCGTCTCCATCGGTCGTTGTCATTTCCCGTCAAACCAATCAATTCGTACAATCGAGATTTCTTCATCTAGCACCGCGGTTGAGGCTCCGTTGATGGCCGAGCGTGTCCTGCTCCATCTGTTTTCGAGGCGTAGTCCTCCTCAGGCGTGCGCGTAGTTCTTGACAACTCACGGGTTACCTAGTTGCTGAATGTTTAACCAAGAATGGCGGCTTTGTCAGTGTTCGTAGCAAAGGTTTTGAATTTGCAAAATGCTTCTTCACCCTACCGGATTACTGCAGCCGAGATTCCACCAAACTGCATCCGGATACATCGTGCCAGTAGCTGCAACCTGCTTTCGTACTTTCTTCGCCACTGAAAAACTTTTTCGAGTTTGGTAAACCGACTCACAAGTTCGGACAATTTTGTTAGTTAGAATTTCTCAGCATCGTTTGCCGCCTGCAAGTTGCAAGAAGAAGAAAATTTCGACTTAATCTATTCAACAAAAGGCTAAAAGGACGTGGTCATGTTTGGGTCGACTTGTTTTCCAGTCACTGGGCGACGAAACTTTCCCGAACTGCTGCTACGGCCACCGTTTGCCAACACTACGGGGACAATTATTTGTACAGTTTTAGATGGCAAAAGTCAAAATGTAGCATACTAAGGGTGGTTTCATGCAATGACATTCTGTTGAGCGAAAGTTCTGTGTGAAATCGGAGAAGTTACAGAGGAAAAAGCAAGTATTTGTCGCTGGAGAGGGAAGAACACATCGACTCGGTGTTAGGAATAAAATGCCCAGAGAAGACATGTTGACCTACTCTTACATGAGTGATCTATGAATGCTCTTGGAGCACGGACACATCCTAATCAAGTGTGAAGACTTCAAAGTGGTCATGATACTATTTGATCTACTAGGACTGGTCTCGTTCGTGACAAGTTCCGAGGATCCCCGATCCCACTATCCGAGATGTGCGCCTGGATCCCTTCGTTCGAGCATTCATCTATGTCAGACTCGACTATTTCGGGCCATACTAGAACCGTCAGACGTCTTGTCAAGCAGTGATTCGATCCTTTTCAACGTGCGATCCAGCCGTTCCAATGTAGAGTACTCGAATAATAAACTGATCGAAGAATTCAAGCCCAAGCAAGTCTAAACATTCACGAGCATGTAAATCAGCCGGAACATCGTATCACCTGCGGCCCGTTTGGGTGGTGCATGGGAGCGATTTGTTCGATCGGTCAAGGTGGTACAGGCTGGAAGGCAGATAACGAACCTGTTGGCACCATCCAATGCCAACATGTGAAGGCGGGTGGATGAGCGGTGCCTTTTTACCGCTGTTGGAACAAAAGTTACAGTAACAACAACTGGGTGGATATGTGCCACACCCCTGCAGAGCGTAGAGTCCAGAGGCGACGCCGGAGAGGGTGCAAGGATCACGTAAAACACTGAATCCTAGCCGGAACGGTTTACCGACAGGAGACGACGCCAAACTGGAATTCTTTCGAATATCGGGAAAAGATCACTTTTACTTAAAACTAGTTTTATTCAACTATATTTTACACAATGTGACACTTTCCCTTAGTTCTTATCACTTGTTATTACTATCTCGGTGGTTAAATCGATGTTTACTCTAAGACGGTTGAAATACTTCTTATTCTGCATTCCGTTAAAAGCCCGCATTGATACTACACGGCGTGGCATTCTGGGCATCTCGGGGAACTTCGGGAAGATTCGACGAAATACATTACTGGCATAGGAAAGAAGTGCCTAGAACAGGGCTTCGTCCGATGCATTTTTTCTACCGCAGTCATACCACCGCGCATTCAAATTCTTCACCGTCCGTTTAGTGGTGAAGCACGAACGCTATTTATAACACAACTGGCAGTTTGCTCAGTCCTAACGCCGATTGAACGCAGTAGAACGAATGCGTTCTAAACCTTTTTAACATTTTCGTTTCGATCAAGTTGCCTTTACCGTTTGGAGCAGCGAATGACTGCAAAACAATCAAATGACTGGCAGTAATCATATGCTTCCAGTCAGTTTGCAGTTTAGATTCTTCGATCTCAACGCGCAAAGCGGCAGGACGAATGTTGACTTTTCTTGAGAGGCCGCATGAATTATTGGACGGCAGCAGCGCAAGCGGCAGATTGACTGGATTCAAAAACAGTTAAATGATCATTCGAAAAGCGTAGGTTGAACGCGGAAACCATACGCATATATGCAGTCACATTCAACTTGCGATCCCTTTTCAAGCCCTGGCCTAGAATGTTCGATGTGCGTTGCTAGCAGATGCAGGCCGCTTGGAGATGCTTCTCGAATCTTCGAAAGCACGTGTTTCATACGGTTGGCGGATTTTAGCGTATTTTCGCTATCGCGAACAAACCCAGATGATGAAATTTTGGAAATTTCATACCCCTTGCGTTGTCTGATCACCGAATGCCGGACAACTATCCTGCAAAATTGGTTTTCACATCGGATCCGGTAGGAACAAGAGGAACAGGGGAACTGAGAGCCAGGTGGCAAGACCTAGTGGAGCGAGATCTGGTGAGCACCGGGTGCCCGCAGAACTGGAGACCAGCTGCCATGGACCGAGATAGATAGAGAAATTATGCTCCGTAAGCCTTGTCATAAGACGTTAGGCCAATTAAGTAAGTAAGTCAAGTGAGAGCCATATTATCCTGGACGTTAACAAGTCAAAACCCCAACTGTAAGACTTAAAAATAGCTACAAATCGATTAACTAATGTAGCAAATCGCCTTTAACGTAAATTCCACTGCCTTGCACTTTAATTTAATAAAAAAATTTGTGTAGTTCGATATATATAGAGTAATAAACCGTAAAGCTCCTGCCAACCGAGACGAATTCGACTACAATTAATTAATGGTCATTTTGACAGTGCACTTCGTGCAACCCTGAATAAACTAAACTAGCAAAAACGAGTTCAGTTACGGGTCTAAAAATAATAGAACTCCAAAAAAAGTAGAAATATCAGCAAACCAGTTCGCAAAAAAAACGTCTATAAATAACAACCAGACCAGCAAGCAAGCAAAATCGTTTCGTATTTCATGTCCAATCATCATTAGCATTTATTTACGGGGTTGGATTTTTGCTATAGACTCTTTACTATAGTAAATAGTACAGAGTGAGTCGTTAACTTATTACGAATCTCCCGAAGTGGTCGTACAAATTTCGCACAAAAAACGCACGAGTGCTGTCAAAATTACCCATTAATTTACCTAAAATCGCATCTCGATTTCGGAACGAAATTAAAATTTGGAAGATAGTCTTTTTCACCCGGTCACACAGGCCGGTTACGGTTTACTGACGAACTGTGAAGCTTCAACCAAGAAAAAAAAACACGCTCATTAATTTATGGAGCAGGTTAAGCATAAACCTAGTTGGAAATCAAAAAAAAACTATCTATCCGTTTCCGTGCAATGGGACTGTAGATATATCTATCTTTTTCTATCGTGACAGCTGATCTTTATGCATTTTTGGTTAAATTATTAATGGATATTTTTTTTGCTTTTGCTAAACTAAATGCTTTAGTAGAATGATTTATTTTTTTCATCGTTTGTTGTGGTCCACAACGTGTTGTGCGAGTGTAGGATCGGTTTCAGGTCGAACTTTGCTGGTTGCGTTTTTTTATTGTGGTACCTAATCATGAACCCCCCCCCCCCCCCCCCCCATTGCTGTCAGTTTCAATTTAGAAAATTCTACTGCTGACAGCAGTTCGTTTTCTGTACAGGAGGAAGAGCAAAGGGAAAGATAGCCTGAAGAAAAAAAACACTAGAAAATCGGACAATGTCGGAGAACTTGCTGTTTCCACAGAAAGATTTGAGAACTTCGAATGCCATCACAGAAGTAATAGTCATTTGATGGATTTGAATATTAGCATTATTTTAATTATCGTTCAGGTTTGGACCGAGGGCACTTGAAAGTTCATGAAAATTCGCATACGACATACGACATTAAAGTAATTTTTTAATAATACAGGAAAATTTCTCGCAGCGGAAGTAAACTTCTAAGTACAAATCGGAAAAGCTGTGTTCTGCCCCAAGAAAAAACTACAAAATACATATTCCTCGGTACAAAATGTTACTTTCTGCTCCAAAATTGCAGGTTTTATTCTAGCAGAATACCGATAAAATCAACCGAAAAAGGGAGACATCGTGCACTTTTAGGACGCACGATTTACTTTCAGGACATCAACTTGGTCCAGGCTCAATGGAAGCGAACAATGTGCGGCCTGTTGGGACTAAGCGGTTGTTAGTTTTTTTTTCTGAAAAGAATATAAACCCTACCAGAGCACACAGGATGAGTATAAAGAACAGATTTGGTAAAATTTGTAATCGATTGATGCAAATATCTTGCAAATTTTTTGAGAAATAACTCAGTTGTAAGCATCAAAAACCTGACAACATTTCGTGACAACCGAATTTTCAAACGCTGTAGAGCGAGTGGAAACAATGAAAAAAGCCTTGGGTTTAAACGTCTTTCTAAGACTTGACACTTCTTTATCGACTGACGTCGCAGTCGGCTGCTGTTAGAGTACAGAACAATTACGGGGCTAGTGCAACGATCTTACTGACTCTATCTAGTAAGCACCGCTCAGCCTCTGGCTGGTTAGACCAACATCGTACTTCGAAGCTAACTAGGTGGATTGGGAAAACCGAACAGTCTTAGCCAAAAAAATCGCTTAATCAATTAAGCAAAATCACAACGCCAGGCATTGAGTTTATTCAAAAGTTGCTGAGTCTCAATTACGAGAGATCTTAGCCTATTTGCCGGTGTCATGACAGAAGATGTTCGGTAACAACTTAAAAGTAGTTGGTCAGCCAATTGTAGTGTTTGAATCAACCCCAAAAGAACAAAAATTACCTAAATCTAAGCGCGAATTATTCCAGCGAATTTTTTTGGGCATCTGCAAAAGCAAGACAGTTGAGTAGGTGGATTGTTATATCGTTGAAATACAAGACAAACATCAGTGGACCCATGTGACTGCCTTGTGGTAACTGACGGTCAGGTCAGTTTAAAACCGCGTCATTTTGAGATCATCCAATAATGCTGTCAGCTACATAGCTTATAAAACAAAGTAGATTCATGGTGAAGACATGCGGTGAGCGACAAGTTAATACACGATGGGACCGACATTCATCTCGATGGGCGTAAACTACTTAGGACTAGTAGAAGTTCTAGAGTAGCACGACGATGAGAGAACACGTGGGTGGCATTTCCCACCAGCTTGATGTCATTAGAGGCGTTATACGGTTTTACGCCACAGTCATACCGGAGATTTATTAACAAACGAAGCATCAACAGTTTTTTATCGATTTATTAACAGCCCAGATAAAATAAAGCGAATCGATGATGAAGCAGCAGACACATTCACGACCCTCAGTGTAAAGTGAAATTTCATTCCTCCAATTTGGGTGGCGCATGGGAACGCACGGTGCATTCGAGAAATGATGACAGTCGTAACCAGACGGATGAAATTCTTCTCACGTCGCCATCCGAGACAAAAGCGCATCGAAAAATTAGGCAAGGGAGGGTCATTGAAGTAACGCTTAAGTTGTTTACCGTAGGATCCGCCTGATCTATAGTTTGTTTTGATCAGGCGGATCCTACGAGCCAATTATAACGAGATTCGAACTCACTTCTCCTCCCAGGCCCTGTGAATTGCCGATATGGGCGAACCTTTGAACCACAGCGGACTAGATCTGCAAGCCGCTGCTTTCGTCGATGCCTTAGAAATGATGAAATGTAGCCATCGTGCCAACTCATCTATATTTCATGATGTTTGCCAACTAATGAGCGACCTCTGTGCCAAATAAAAAATTGTTATAAGCAATTGGTCGCACCAACTTCTAGCTAAAGATTCAGATTTCTCACTACTCGGTATGAAGCAATAAGAAGAGACCCAGGTTAAGATAGTCTCGAATTATTTATCAGTTAACGCACTCAAAACTTCCAGTATTTTCCCCAAGAAATACGGAAAGTGCTTTACCATCTTCATCGATCGCAGAACCTATGAAGATTATCTATCTATGAAGATTAGGTAGTGGTCTGTGGGCATAGTTTCGACAATCCCGAGTGAGTATTGAATTACAGCAAGTTCGGCGATCTACACGGAAGCAGGAGCACCGAGTTTGCAGGAAGCAGTAAAATTATCGTTGAAGACCCATCGCACCAGTGTAAAACATCTTAAGGTGACGAACACTTTTGAATTTATTGAGTAAAACGTTGGGGATCTTCTGCTCGCGGTTAATCCGGGATAAGGAATGTTTCCTCTTTCATGGTTGTGTCACAGAATATAGCAAACCTAAAAGTATCCAGTGATACGACACTTATGGGAACATACTGATAAAAGTTGACATCTTGAGCCATGTAATCAAGATATAAAGTCGTAACTAATGGGTTCGTAATCTTGCATCGAACGAGTAAACGATAGGATAATTCCCGAAAGCGATTCTTCAACGATAGGATCCCCGCCAATAATTCGAGACTCATCGTTTTACCCATCAGTAGGAGCTGGAGCTGTAATGCTTCCTAAAAAAAACGACCAACTCTGATTTCTCGGGAGCGAATTCGATACCCAGGCTTTAACGCCCAACTGAACAAATTGTTCAAAGTATCTTGCAAAGGTCCCTACAAATCATTAGCCGCTTTAACGTGCATGACTCTTCGGGACAACCCTCAATGGCGGCAACATAAAAATTATACAAGAGGACTGAACAATTAGCCTTGGGGAAGACCCATGTAACTAATTTAAGAAGTTCAAACTGTAATGTATAAAAATCATGCATTTTCCGACAATAAATTGAGCAAAATGTTATTCAAGTACGGCGAAAGTTCCTGCAAATCAATTTTCTCGGTCAAAATTTCTACGAAGACAGAATCAAATGCTCCTTTAATGTCCAAAAATACAGATGCTCCTTCTGAGCGTGGGCGAGGTAAATCTCTGCAGATAGAAACGCCACGCAATCGTTCGTTCCTTTTCCCCGTGCGGAAGCCAAGTAAGCCATTCTCTTTGACCAATTCATCTAAGCAAAGGAGGATTTCCTGCATTACTTTTCGGATACAGGAAATCATCGCAATCGGCCTGTAAGAATTGTGATCGGAGGCTCATTTCGCCGGCTTTCAAATGGCGATGACTTTCAGCTGCCTCCGGTCCTGCGGAACCACGTTTAGTTCGACAAACTTATTGAACAGGTTCAACAAGCCTCTTTTGGTAGTCAGGGCCAATTCTTCAACAAGTTAAATTTGATTCTGTCTAACCCTGGATTGAAGCATTATTGTTGTACAAGCACAGGAGTGCTCTAGAAAATTCCAACATTGAACACGGAGGTTCACTTGCAGTCGAAGGGGACGCGTCGCGAAAAGAGCTCCTGAACCGGGACCGAGTTCGGGTAGATTTTTTCGCAAAAAAAAACATCTTCTGATCATCTAATAGGTAGAAAAGCGGTGAAATATAAACTGTCCCCTTGAGTATTCAAAATGTTGGATAGATTTTGTTTGATAATTTCAAGACAGTCGGCAAAGAAATGACGGTTGATGTTTTCAGAACCTCACAGTACCTACATGAAATTTTGTAGATCCCTGCTTTATCAATAGGATCTTTTGTGGGTCCTAATCGTGTTTGGCGCTGGTTATTTCTTCTAGTGGAGACAATATTCATCCCATATTTTTAAATTTCGTATGAAGCTGTTGCACTCGACAGCCACCCTTACCAGCTCTTCTGTTATAGGAGTTAGTGTCATGAAGAAATTTCTGAGAACTAATTTCCTTTTTTTATTCAAAATGCCTTGTATGGTTTCCTTCTCATAGCCTTTATAACTTGGCGATCTCGGAAATATATTTTAATTCAGTTTAAATTACTTCCTTACTCAGTGGAAGAGTTTACACACGATGAAACATGCAGTGAAAATTTTGTTTTGAAATGAGTGGTTGGACGTGACAAGTAACACCCGTTTAGTATTAGTAGGTTTCCTATTAATTTTAAAATCAAAATTATCTTTGAAGGCATTATTTATTATTTTCAAGAGAGTAACAAAGTCTCCTTGTTTTAAATACAAAAAATAACGTCTACGTATCTCCACCAGCAATCTGGTAAAACATTTACTTCCTTTAATTTATTTTCTATGTTTACCATAAATAACTCACATAAGAAAGATGGCAGGGGATTCATCACTGGGGCTCCCTTCATTTGCTTATAAAAGTTGCCTCTAAATTCGAAATAATTTTCCTCCATGCAAAGTTCGGTCAAGCTCAAATAGTCCTTAATCTTTGTTCTCTACTCATTTCCCGTACGTTGTGAAAGTTTCTTGGATGGCCCACCTCAGATCCATACACAGCTTTTGTAACGTGGAAGGATTACGAGCAGATATCTTTCGATAATAGTTTGATACAGAGAGATTCCATTTCATCTGACTTTACTTCCCTGTATTCCCATCCATATCTCTCAATCCAAGGCTCTTTGCGTTACAAAATACAGATTTATTTAAATTCTCTGAAACTGCTTGCTTGTTTTGCTGTTTCTTGAAGCTGACTGAAAAAACTGTAACCCTTATAAAATAACGAGTTTTGCGTGCTCGATTTTCGGAAATTCAGCAGTCTGAGATCTCCAGCATGTCTTGTCTGGTAGCGGTGCACATCTCTTCCGTACACTATCGTGTTTGTCAGGTACTGAGGTGCCATTCCTTTTGTCGCACGATACACAAAAACCAACGTATTAAACTCGACTCGCTGCTTTATAGACATCCACTGCAAACAATCTAACATAAACGTCCTTGGAGTTAGTCGATCACAACACAGAATCAAACGCATAACTTTATTCTGGAGAATCTGCATTCGTTTCATCTGTTGCTTTGATGCAAGAAACAGGACTGTAGCACAATAGTCGAAGTGGGGGCGATGAATGATTAGATTTATAAATCAGTATCTTTGCATTTGTAGTCAAGAAACGATTGATTCTACGCAGCACACCAACTTTCGAGCAACCTTACGGATCGTGTAATTAATATGCTCATTGCAATTTAGTTTTTCGTCAATCATCACTCCAAGACACACTTCTCTGTCAATTCGGACTGGTCTATCTCCGTCATTCTGCAACCGTTTAGTAACTATCATACATTTTGTTTTAGTAACGTTCAACTTAAGTTTTTTCCATTTCAACCATTCAGAGAAGTTACTCAATTCATTGCTCATCACATTGAAACACTCATCGTAATTGTTAGCAGTTACAAACAGTACTGTATCGTTCGCAAAAAGATTAACTTCTGCCCTCGTCAAAATTCGTTTCACATCATTCATGTATAAAATAAAGAACAACGGGCCAAACACACTATCCTGCGGAACTCCAAGGTTTACTGGAGCTTCCACCATCACACGTTTCCTAATATTATCTACGCCGGCACAGTCCTTCAAAGATGCAACTGTTGTTTAAGTTTTGCCATATTGAACGGTTGAAACTCAACAAAACAGGTCTCTGGTAACACATTCCCATTTGCTGGTTCGGTAGTTGGTGAGGGAATCCTGTCATGTATTTCTTCAACACTCTTCACGAAGAAGGTATTCAACATTTTAGCTGTTTCAGCATCAGAACGTTCTACATCGAAGAACTTCCATAGTTTCTTCCATAGTTTCTTAGAATCTCCACTGCATCTCTCCATTTCACGTTGAACTGATTTGTTTTTAGAAACTTGAAGGCTCTCGGACATACACGTTTTGTCGTAACTTATATACTCTAAGGTCCTCTGAATTTCTGGGTTCGTTTCCAAGTTCGGTAGGCTGTATCTCGTGCAAACCGCATCGCTCTCAAATCAGCGCCTAACCAATTATTGGATCCAGCTGATCTTGGAACAGCGATCCAACTGATCTTGGAGCAACAATTCGCGTATCGTTCAATCTCCGAATTACATTCCTTCACAGCATGATCTCCGCTACAGATCGGACAGGTCGTCACATTTGCCTTGCATTCAGCTTCCTTGTGATTGAAGGCACAACATTTAAAACAGCGCGTTACCTTCAAACCATTCACCACTCGGCATCGATCCAGCCCACAATTCAGCTTTCCTAGCTATATTACCTTGAAAAACGTTGCTGCATCCAGTTCAATGATTGCGCTGTACTGCTGTTATATCGAAATTTTTCATTGCAGTATGTTTTATGCAGCTTAAAGTGTAAGGGGGTGCCTTAACAGCATTCTGTTTGATCAGAACGTCCTTCAGCTCCTTTTCGTGAAACTCCTCATCCATGCCGATCAATTTGACGGGAGGCTCTATATTTTCCCGCAATTTCACCTCAAACTGGTTGCCTAGTTTTGTTTTAACGTCCTGCTTGAGCTGATTAATAGATTTCTCTGCACCCAAGGCTATTACCACTGCACCGTCTTTACCAGGTGTTACTCGCTTCGCATTTTTACATACTTCTGTGCTCTTTACTGATCGGTTTGTCGGATCGGAATAGTTTTATCCTCACGTTTTACCATTTCGGCAAGGGGTTAGTTGTCCGTTGTTAATTTTCTAGAGCGTCTGATCATCATTCTGGAAGACGATTTACTTTCAAGACATCAACTTGTTCCAGGCCCAAGGTAAGCAAACAATATGCGACCTGTTGGGACGAGTAGACTCTGTCGGGTTTTTTTTTCGGGAATGAAAATAAACAAAACCAGAAACGACAAATGATCGATAGAAGCCAATATTTTACAAATTTGTTAATGAATGACCCAAAGTCTGACGACATTTCGTGACGATCATGATTTTCAAAATGCCTGTCGAAGACGTCTAGTCTCGAAAGATGCCAAGTGACACTGCTTCTTCCGGGTTAGCCGCAGACCTCGACAGCAACCGACAGTAGTAGTAGCAGCAGCACAGCAGTTCCAATTGGCATAATAATTGAATGAATTTAAATGACTGATTGACGAACGAAGCTGATGTTTCACCTGCGCATACACTCGATATCAGTCAGTTAGTTGGTGTGTGAAGATGTGTTTGTGTGTGTCTGTGCGTTGTTGAATGCGTGTACTGCGCCTGATTATGTGTAGGCGCGAACAGGGTGGAATCGACCACCAGAAAAAAAAGCTGACAAGAAATAACACCCATGGCTGCCAAAGCATGACAAATGAGTTCGTTTTTTTGGCACTTCGTAATCTCTGGCTCTGGCTCGGCAGCAAAAACATTACGCTGAGAAGCACGAGGTTCTCTGTCGTCGTCGTCGTCGTTGTCCCCGTCGACGTCGTCGTCGTCAAAAGATTTGAAAGGGGGTTGTGATGTGCGAGAAGCGAGTCATGTGAATGAGCAAATTTCTCGCCTTACGCGGGTGTTTTTTTTTGCTTCCTTCTAATTCTACTGCATGGGTGTAAATGAAGTCATTACGGTTCGTACTCACCTCCTTTCTTGTATTCTCGTTTCTCCGGCCTAATTTCGTTGCCCTGCACCGGAGTGACGGGTGCAATGAACACACTGAACAGAAGCACGCTGGCCATCAGGAGCCAAACCAGCTTGCTGGGCCGCAGAACCGGGGCGGCAATGGTTGCTGCTGCCGTAGCTGGTGCTGATGCTCTTATTCGTTGGTTTCTCTGGTGACACATTTCTACACTCTTCTCTGCACCGATTTCACTCATTTCTTCGCAAGTACGACGTTCCGTCGCTCTCTTTTCCACGCACACCTCCGGACGTTCTGTCCTATGCTTTTGCTTCAGCTTGGTCGCTAGCTGCTCCAACAGGTTGGTCAATCCCGAGGAAGGAAAATATTTTTTAGGGAACACTACCACCACTTCCGATTGCTGCTGTTGCACGATTTCCTCATTTGCCTGCTGCTGCTGCTGCTGCTCATGATTTGCTTTGCTGCACTGTCTCGTTCTGCGAAACTCCATCATATTAAATTCACTGTTTGCACCACCCGATACTGTCGGCCTTAGCCGACGGACTTGATCCTCCTGCTGTTGCTGCTGCTTAACTTTTTCCTCCTTCTTTTCTTGTGGGGAACACATTTTCACCTTATCCCATTTCACTTCTAACTTGTAAACAAAATTTTGAGACATTTTTTTCGCGTTTCATCACTGACTGACTGCTGCTGCTGCTTGTCGACTTTCAAGGAACTACACACCGTGCTACATGCCGTAGCTATCTTCATCAGAGCCACCACTTTTCGCCTACCAGCGCGTCGTCGTCGTATCGGCATCTACTTCCGGCAGAATTTCATCACTTTTTTGCAACCAACCAACCAACAGGGGGCGGCTACGTCATTCACTACGTGCAATACTACGCGTTTATATCCAAATATTTAGATTCCCGCACTTCTTCCTTCCTTCCTCAGCGCGCTTCCTTCACTCACTTCGAAGCACCCAAACTTCACCGCCTCTTATTCTATCTCTTTTCTTCTTTCGCTGTCACTCACCACCGAAGTACGGACCGACCGACGGTGCTTGCGCGCTTTCGTTCACTCGCACTTGCCAATCTCTCGAGTCGTGGTGGCGGCGACGGCAGCATAAATTCTTGATACGCAATATCCTTCGTTTTCGTTTGGGCCGAAACGAAAAGTTTTTATTTTTCACTTCTTGATACTTTAGCACTCGACGCGATAATTCCGATGCGTTAAAGGAGCACTTCCGGATGTTCCAAACGTTTTTTTCACTGGCCGACCGACTGGGGCGACCGGTCACTGTTTCAATCCCGTTGTTTTTCGTTTAAAATCTGGAGGAAAAAAATAGTGAAACAGAAAAAAAACTTTAGTTAGTGGGATGAGCGTTTTCGCGGTTTATTCTTGCGTGAACAGAGAAAGAATAAAAAGGAATGATCGTGCACGGTCAATCTGGGAATGGGGCGGATGTATGCGGCGGACGGTGAGTGAGAACACAACTCAAGGAGGTCAAGCAACCAACAGCGAGTTTAATCGAAACTAATCAGCTCAATTACCACAACACAACGCCTCTCGTTCGTTCGAGGAGGACGTCTTTTCAGCAGCAGCACCTCGCCGCGCGTTCGACGTCGCAGCAATAATCGGTAGTATCAAACGACGCCTGTGCCTCCCCGTCCTGCTTCCGTACCGTCCGGATAATTCCTGCTCCACGCATCCAGCGTTCAAGCACTTCACGAGACTACTACCTCACATATGCTGCTGCTGTCCAACACTAAACTACGAACAACAAAAAAACACTTGCAACCCCTTCTCATACTTTTCAACTGTAGACAAGGAACTCCATCTTCCCTTCCCTTTTTCCCAACAATCTACTAAAAGCACCCACAAATAGTATCAAGAATGATCTACGGCGACACCACGATGACTGCGACAGCGAATTCTCTTCGATGAAACTGGCTTTCGAAAAAGTTATCAACTCTGAACGCACCGCTTTTTTTTGCTTCTGTTATTCGATTCCACCAACAAAGTAGCCTGAGAAATGCCCACAGCTAACCACCTCTTCCAAAATCAAAATTGTCAATTTCCGGATAATTCACTATTAGATCACCACACGAATCTAAAACACACTACTTAAGAGAAGAGCTATGATATTTGCCTGTTTTAGTTTTTCCTTCACTCTACGAGTCGGCCGCGAGTTATTACTTTGCGTCCGCGGCGTACAAGAAAAAGGCCTATTCTGCCGTTCCGTTCGTGTCTGGCTGGCTGTGGATGGCTGCCTGCCTGCTTGCTTGCCTTTGCCTGCCTGCTTGGATGGCTGTGTGAACGAACGAACGAAGCGAACAAACGAAACGGCCAGCACCACTACCACTACCAGTACTGCTACTACTGGCAATAGAGCATCGAATCGAACCGATAGAGCGAGACAACTAAACACGAAGACGGAACCAGATGAAAACCAAACCAAACCAACGATGGATTGGATGGTCGTCGACGACGACGACGACAATACAGACGCGAGGGACCTTCTTTCCTTTTCCACTTTCGCAGCAGCAGCAGCAGCAACGGACGAAGCAGGAATAGTAAGCCGTTGGCTCCTCGGCACGCACGCACACCACCAACAGCCGGGAGTGAGTAGTAGGCGACGTTTAGGTCCGTATCGTATTTACTTGGTTTGTACTATACCTATACACGGGGCCACAAATCGTACGGACTCTTCCCGTGTCCATTCATTGCTTGCACGCCACCGTAAAAACGGGTACCGCACACACACCCAAGCACATACGTACACACATTCTCTCTTCGCGTATGTTCGGTTGGCTTTGGTCACGGGAAAAACGAAAACAGCGCGGACAGCGGAGGAGAATTATGTTTGCGGGATCCAGATTATACTGTACGGTCGCACAGTGGGATGGGCTTAAAAATATAGGGCATAGGAAGTGCCATCGAGAGTTTAGGATCTGACCTATTGGTTTCCTCAAAAAAAGCTGCTGCATTTTCAAGGCGCTTTTTGTTACGTATTTGGATATTAATAGGGCATTCAGGCGAATTGCTATTTTAGGTTTAGGCATGCGAATTTTGAATTTTGCAAAAGAAAAATTCGTTAATATTAAAATTCGTTTGAAGTATGACAAGAAGATTCCTAAAGTCCTAAAGTGAGGAGCGTAGACAACGGGTAAATTATTAAAAATCACTTAGATTTCATAACATGCGTGGTAGAAACACAGTCAAATCGGAATATTCATTGCATAATAACGCGTAAAAACCGAAATTAGCATTAAAATTTCATGAATTACGAAATTTGCATTCTAAAATCGCGTGAAATAAAATTACAAAACGAGGTATGACTGTCTTTAAGACATTACTCTTATTTATCGACAGAACAAACGGACATTTACGAAGCTACTGCAACGATCCTGACTGCAACTGACTCTAGCAGCCCGCCCAGCCGAGATTCGAACCGAGATAGAACGAGTGGCTTGTTAGCCCAGTATTCCAAAATTTAAATTCCAAAAAACGCGCAAATTTCGAAATTCGCGAAGAAAAAACGCGTAAGTTCTCAAACTTGCTTTGAAAAACTATTCAAAATTTGAACATTCGCGTGAAGGCTGCGTGAATTTCAAAAAATAGCGTAGAAAAACACGCAAACTTCAAACTACGTGTAAAAGCTATGTAAATTCCCAAGTTCGTGTAAAAAAAACACGGAAATTTGAAAATTTGCGATAAATGTTGCTAATTTGGATGGCGATGATTCCCTATCACCACTTAATCATCGATGTAAATCTCTACAATTGGTAACTCTCTCTTACTCTACTCCCTCGCGAAAAATCAATATGACGCAAAAACGAGTGAGAAAAATATGAATTGATTACTCTCTCAAATACTCTCGTAGCATCTTTGTCTCACATTGATTGGTCATCGAACCGCCCAGTTAGCTCTGAGGTACTCGGCTAGGCGGTGCTTGCTAAATATAGTCAGTAGGGCCATTACACTAGCACCGTAACTGTTGTGTACTCTAGCCGGCTAAAGGGTCAAGATGTATAAGCCCAAAATTTTTCAAAAGCTAACAAAAAAGAGAAGTCCTCTCCCAAATCGTAGACCAATCCCTTATCATTTTTTTGAAATTAATGAGGAAACAAATCAACAATAACAGCTCTTCACACTCTTGTAACAAAAATTGAAAAAAATGTTCGTAGCCAAAAAAAATCTCTTAGCGTCATTTCTTGATATTGAAGGTGCTGAAGGTTTGATAATGCATCTTTCCTATCAATGAAGAATACCATGAGATATCGTGGTTTTAATGTGAATATAATTGATTGGATTGTGGAAATTCTATCATACAGAGAAATATCAGCTAATCTCGCTGACACAAAAGTGAAAGTAACAGGTAACAGCTGTTAAAGGCCGTCCTCAAGGGAGTGTCCTATCCCCTCTTTTGTGGTCTCTAGTGTTTGATGATCTTCTCGTGAAACTGAATCATAAAGGATTTGAAATAATTGGATTTGCTATATCATAGTCCGTGTAAGATTCGATATTTTCATCTCTTATAGAATGCAATGTACATCAAACTTCAAATTATTATGGTGCAAACGCGAGCGATTGGCATGGCATTAAAATAAAAGAGGACACACCACAATAGATCAAAATAATGGTCGTGGTGGTAAGTCCCTAGCACGGGTAAAAAAGTAGTGTGCTGTACAGCGCATCACTATGTGATTATAGCGCACTACTTGCGAAATACAGAACAAGAATAAAACCGAATGTCGTACGTCGATTATTACGGTTTACAACTGCAACAGCAATGCCAAAATTCTTTAACTCAATCAAAGTTAAAACGTTATTCGAGTCACCGTCGATTAATATAAAGTTGTCAAAATATGCTTGCGAGGCCAATCCGGACGCAAGCGGTAGCGTTGCGCGGGACATGGACAAACAAAATGGCTTTCAATCTAGTCAAAACCGGTAAAGGTATAGAGAGACTAGAGCTGCGGAAAAAGAAACCCCCCCTCAGAAAAACGCGAGTACGCGAAGCACATGCTAACCTGCGTAGAGTCGCGATCCACCAGCAACGACACACGAGGTCTCTACAAAACAGTGAGGTGCAGGAATTTTGCCATACTTGTAATCAATGTTGGAAATCGAGCGAGAAGCAAACGATGCCGACTCGTACGTACGGCGAGGGTGAGAGAGGCAATTAGACTTCTGGGTTTGAAGCTATTAGAATATTGTATAAACTCAAATGCCCTTCCAACACAAATAGCGTTTTTGTTTTTTAACCTGGGTTTCTTCCAACCGACCAGTGAATAAACAAACATATTCACGAGCATAAACAAACGTTTTCGGGTTGTCAGTGTATTGTTTATTGCGAGGTTCAAACTGTGAAAAATCTCAGTGCGAACCCGTCGTCTAAAAAGTGCAACCCAGAGCGAAACTAAGTTCAACCTGAGTGAAAAAACAAACGTTTTGACAGCCGTTCGATTGGAACTAGAGCGAACCTAGATTGGACCTAAGCAAAAACAAAAACGATAAAAAATTATTAGACCTCTCAAAGTCCGACTTGGGGGGCTCCGCAGCCGCAAGGTTACCGAATCTGCTATGGCAAGCGAGTGGTCGTGGGATCGATTCTTAGTAAAATCAGGCCATTCGGTGTCAAGTGATTTTAGCATGGGTTTATTCTCAGGTCCCTCATTTACCCTTCCATCATGCTGAATTCTATATTTACCCACTGAAGCCTCTTGACAATGCAAAAGTCCCTTCTATAGTTAAGTGTACTGGTCAGAGGAACGAATCAGTCCCCGCCAGGGACGGCTATAATATGGGATAATTCTGGCAGATTTAGCAAGATATGTTGCAAGTATTTCAGATGCTAACAGTCGAACTGAAAACGTAACATAAGTGTTGTGTTACAAGTTTTTTTTACGATTCTAAGTAATAAATTTGATATCCGATAGCGTATTTGCTTATCTATTTAGATTGTTAATTTATCAAAACTTATCGCGATGATTCAAAAGTAAGGCTATTCCTGTTTGATTGCATCATTTGCGATCAATTCATACGAGAATACGAATACGTACGAGAAAGTGTCAGTTTTAATTTACTTATTTCTCATAAAATAGATAATTCTCATTTAGATAAGAATTCTCGCGCAATCATTCGAAAGTAACAAATGAGCGATTCTCTTCACCTCTGCTCTCTTCAGCTTGTTTCGGAGATACAAATACACTTGAATGCTTCTCCACTGCATGAATCAGTTACTGGCATAATTAGTAATTAGAAAATCTTGCGTTAAAATGTGTATTTGTCGCCGAGATAAGTTGCGCAGAAATTTCCAAAATCTCGTAAAGATAGCACGTAAATAAAATAATTATTATTACTGGTATGCTCCGCGGAGGACGAGCAACGCATGTAAATTTGTGAAAGTTGACTTTTGCCAAGTACTCCTCAGAAGAATGCTCTTTTCGCTTCGATATTGCTCTTTTGATTACTGCCAAGTACCCAGCCAAGCAGAATTTGATAAAAGTGATGTATGGGGAGAGAGAGATAGAGCCAGTCATCTCCTACAATATTGCTGAAGAAAGTAAAATTTTATTTTTTGTATTTACGGCGCTATAGGGCTGCAATAACAATACCATCCAAAAGGGTATTTTTTTGCTACTAACGCAGTATCTTTATTATAGCGCCATAAATACAAAGGATTTAGCAAGGCTTACTTTAACAATATTGCAATTGCAGAATAACTAAGTCTATAAATACACCATACACTTCTTTTTCAATTTCTGCTTGGTAATCAAAAGCAAGCCAAGCCTGAAGAGCTGAAAACCATCGGAACACCAATAAGTACAGAGTCCATTGCAAGTGACAGTATGGCTGGCGTCAAGACTAAACGTGGCATGGGATGGTCGATACCGCCAAGTCAACTGATTTGTACAAACGACAACTCAGAAAGCAAACAGCAGCTTCGTTGAGAACTACTGACGCTAGCACTAAGAGAAGTTTCCGCAACAAATATAGATGGTTCGTAGTCGGACATCGTCGAGTACGAACCAATAGAAGATCAAATTAATATGATATGGTATTTTATCTATTTTCAGGCAGCGAAATAAGGCGCTCTAACCATGTCTTAAAGCCAGGGTCTTGAATTATCATCTCTGGTGACAGAGAGGGCTCCCATACAAATAAAACATTAATTTCTGCACTACTCGAGAACTAATTGTTTATTTGTTGGTGGACATCTTGTGGTCTTAATGATAAATACGTATAACATAAAACACATAGGATATATAAGATTATCCACGCAGTAACTGTCTAAATGCCGTTGCTGTTATGTGGAAGTCAAATAATGTCGCCACCGCGTTGAAGCTTGCCGACATGAAGCGGATGGGGTCATGTTGTCCATATGACCGCTGCGGTAAGAATAATAGATTCCTGGGCCGTAATGATCTTTCTACTGCATATAAGTTAAGCTGCAGCAAAATGTTCGGGGCATCGGTTTTACCGGATAAAATTTTCCCGACAAATACGGCTTGTGCTTCGAATCTCCTTCGCTCTAATCAAGCAAATGGAATCAAATTTGGCATGTGGGGGTTTTAGAAGGCAGTTTTTTATGGTGATTTGAGACACCTTCTCCTCGGTGAGGGGGGGTGGTTTCATGCAATTGAAACGCAAATTTTTGCATAACTCTATAGTAGAAGTCATACATTAGCAAACAAAAATATTTTAATAAGACTCATTGCGAAAAACAACCGTAAACGTGCCCGTCCTATCAAATTTTCATTTATTTAGTTGCGATGCACTCGCACCGGGTTCAACTAGTAATACAGTGGGATTTCGAATTATCT
Source organism: Sabethes cyaneus (assembly GCF_943734655.1). Classification (NCBI taxonomy): domain Eukaryota; kingdom Metazoa; phylum Arthropoda; class Insecta; order Diptera; family Culicidae; genus Sabethes; species Sabethes cyaneus. The sequence continues at coordinate 29,551,184 of NC_071354.1, read as the reverse complement.
GTTCCGTAAAAAGCGATTCCAGTATACCTCGTATGAGTTGAATGACTGACGAAGAATTTTAACTATTTTTGTACTTACACACAGATCTTTTCCAAAGTTCAGGTTGCGTAATAGCATTAAAATTGTCCCTAACTTATAATATCCGAAGCGTCGATTTCGCACTTCAGGAGTTGAGCAACGCAGACGCCTCCGTGGGCTGTACTAGCGAAAATCCGTGGAAAAACTGTCAAATTTTCGCAACATTTTGAATCCCGTATGCATTGTGTCTGGGCCTTTATTACCACGTTGAGCTCCTGAGAGGTTGCAGAAATAGTGCGATCCAGCTAACTTTTCGACGGCAGTCAATTTTTCAGTTCAGTTTCCGAAGCAGAATTTAATAGTTAATTGGTCAAAAGCAATTTTAAGATTTGCATCGATTGTGTATCAACTCGAGCAGCACCTTCAATCTGACGAAGGCAAAATGAACAGAATTTCCGAAATTTTGAATTGAGTGGAAAAGCCATGTTTGTTCCACAAAATACTCCAATAGCTTCGCCAATAAATTTGACCAGAATTCAATCGGGCCGGTAAATCTACATATGAAAAATGTAGCAATAAATTCAAAAATGATGTTAATTCATAGAAAATTCCAGGAAAAATGAAATGGAAATAGGAAATTTTATATTTATTCAATATTTTTCAGAGCTGATTTTTATTAATGTAGAACAAAGCTAATAAATTGGAAGCTAAATTCCGTTTTAGGAATTCAACGAAAATTATGTTCCATTCCATAAAAAAAACTTTAACGCGACCTCAAAGTTTTTGTCCCGCTTTTTCCCGCTGTGCTACTGCGATGTGCACGTGGATAAAAAAAGTTGGACTGCTTTCACACTTTCTTTGCCATTATCTGTGCTATAATAACAAGCATTTACTTACAATGATCTGTCAATTGCGATAATATGAAAGCAACTTATTTGTGACGAACTTTTCTAGTCCTGGATGACTGATGAAGTTACGCTTGTTTGCTTATTTGGATTGTCCGCAAGTTCAATTTCAAATCAATGGAATAATGTTTGGCAACCGTCGCCATTCTTTCATCGGTGTGTGCGAGCGATCATACTCTCGGGGCACACACTCCAGATTAAAGCCGTGCGCAGCCGCCGAGACCGCAACAGTGCAATGGTCTCTTGCATACACATACACTCTCGTGACACGCACACAACCACAAACACAGCAAAATACTCTTTCAGGACGACACCGTCGTATTCGTCGTCGTCGCTCGTCGTACGAAAGAATGTTGTTTTGATTTTACTTTTTCCCACTGCTCGCTGGTTGCGATTGTTGCTGTTGCTGTTGCTATTACCTTACTCTGCACGTCTCGTCTGTAGTACACACGGGGTAATGATGAATCAAAATACCCTCTTGTCACACAAACACAAACTCTCTCTCTCTAGAGCACGTCTGCCCGCGTTCGAAGGGACACCACACAGGACCGGATAGGATAGGAGCGCAAAGATACGCGTCGCGCGCGTTCGCTTGATGTAAACACACCAACACCAGAACTAACGTCCATCTATCCCGAGGACGGTAAACAGACTGCACGGCATACCAACCAACCAACCAAACCGAACCAACCGCAGTGCCGACGCCAGGCAAGATTCGAGTCGAGTCGAGCAAATTGAAAGAGACATAAAACTCGCGAATGGCAGGGCCGGCCGCTCGTAGTACTACTACTATGGAGCCGCCGCTGCTGAGGCTCTCGTCGGCGTTTCCCCGCTGCATGGTGCACCGTTGCCTCACAGTGACAGCCCATTCCATCGTTGCTTTCATCGGCAGTTCCATACAAAGCAGGCAGACAGCATCCAATCCACCTCAGCCTAATACTGTGCCACCTCCACACATCTACCGTCTTGAAATGCCACTCTCGCGTGCACCGTACTGTCCGTCAATCGCTCACTCGACCGAACGACTTGTTGTTTGCAGCCAAGCCAAGACTGCTGAATGAATAAGGCAGGCAGCCCCAAAATACGAGCGAGGTCGTGAGAGAATCCGGCCGATTCGTCGCGATAAACACAACACAGCACAGGACAGGCACAGAGGCCAGGCACTGCACTTCGATCGAAGGAGGACGACGATTGGAGGCAATTGGAGCAAGGCGAGACCGTCGAGCAGGATAGACTGCGAGTGTGTACGACGACGACGACGAGCATCGCAATGGGGAGCGTAAAAAAGTGCATAAAACAAATTCGGTACGGCACTCTCACTGAGTAGCAGCAGCAGCAGCTACAGACGAACGAACGAACGACGCACTGGCGGCGCAAAGTGCATAGCCGCCGCAACCACCCCCCGGGGGGACAGGATACCATGACCACCACCTCCCGTTTTTGCATGGTTTGCAACGGGATAGTGGATTTTACCGAATGCAAGTGGAAAATTTCGCTAGTGTTTGCTAGTGGCCCAGTCTGCTCGAGAGAAATTAAATGAATTTTTTTTAGGATTAGATGATCTGACAAGAAAGAAAAGGATTCGTAGACTTCCTAATTTGCTTGACCTAGTTGGATGTTGGAATCTGCTGTTCAGTAAACAAGCAAAAACCACGGTTTTTTCATTTTTGATAGTGTAGACAGCGATCGACAAGCCTAAAATTTCAATTCAAATGATTCGAAATGAATAAGAAAATTGTAAATTGGTGCGGTGTGATCCTTGTCTAACGGATTTCAAATTTCTCAAAATTTCTATAGTTACAACAGTTGATATATAGCTTAAATCCTACCTACATTTTTACGGCGCAACTGTTCTGATTCATCCCTGTTCAACTTAAATATCTCGCTAAGCAGCAACTTGTATTCAATGCTTTTTACGCTGCTTTCGACCACGACTCTGGTGATGGTCATTTAATGTAATAACATTAATAAAATCGGGGATGCAACAGTCATTTTCAGCAATATTTGTTACCAATATTACAAGCAGCTGTTTGTGTCATTTTTTGTTTTGATAATACACAATGATTGTCCTAAATTTTAGAACAGAAATCAGAATAGAAATTTTCGACTTCAGTAAGTAGTTCAGTTCGACTTCAGGTCAATTAAAATCCAATCTCAGTTTAATCAAAATCTGGTCTAAATAAGTTTAGATCCAATCGAAAGCATATCCAAATCCAGTTCAAATTATAGAAACTAACGAGCCAGTTGTCGTGTCATGCTTGAATCTTCACTGTGGGTGGCTGTAAGAATCAATATCGCAGCTCTAGTTCCCCTCCCACCAATTGTCCTGTACTCTATCTATCAGCGGGTTGCGAAACCTGTCAAACAAAAATCAGCAAGCCAAATTCTGTAAATCAGAATGTACACATGTTTCAAACAGAATTAAAAAAATTGATACAATTATCTCAACAAGCAAAACTAACAGAACCATTTGTAAAACAAAGCAAGAGGGTTTGCTTTTTTCAAGGGTCATTTAAAATTATAATTGTATAAATGCAATACTAGTCTCTTTCATTTCCGTTTCAATTCAAAAACTCTTTTTAGCTCGCAAATATCAAATGTTAAATATCTGCAAGTATAATACCGCATCTATATTACAAATTCAAACTAATCCTAATCCAACCAAATGTCTGAGACAAATCTAATTTAAATTTAATCCAACAGTTCAAAAAACTCATCGTAAATTTTTGTAAAATCCAATCAAATCCCAATTCTAACCAAATTCGAATTCAAATCTAATTCAAATCAGATCAAAATCTCACCCAAATTCAATATAAATTCAAATGCAAATCCAAAGCAAATCTCAGCAAAATCCAACCGAAATCCACTCCAATATAAGACAGATCGAAATCGAATCTAAATTCAATCGAATTCAAATAAATTCAATCTATGTTATAGCCTAATTTGGTGCTAATTCAATCCAAATTGATCAAAATCAAAACATATCGAAATTCAATCAAAAAATCAAAAATCAATAAAAATCCAATTAAAATCTAACTGAAATTTCGATCCATTTCACATTTAATCCAAATAAACTTCATCCAATCTAGACCAGGGGTGAAAAAAATTTGCTTCTAGCGATCAGATTCAGATTTATTAACATCACTACTTGTAAGCGACAAATACTTTGTCGCAATCGGTACAGATTATGATAAACTTCGTGACAGATCATGTTCATTGAATGATTGCGTTAAGAAATATAACAGATACAGATGATTGGTTGTGTGCAGCGTATGAATCTTCATACAAACAACATGAGTATCCTTATTTCTCGCAGCTAGGTCAGATGTATCAATGTGATCGACTGATGATACTGTTAGGAGAACAAAATCTTGTGATCAATGCTATGATTCTCTGTTTGGCATGTACTGTACGGATCGTGATCTGTGCGTGTGGCGATAACTCACAGATTTGATTAAAATCACTGATTTTCCATCCCTGATCCAAACCCTTTTCCACATCCAATTTGAATCTAATGCAAATGCAATCCAATCAAAATTCAATCCAAGACTGATGTAAATCTAATCGAAATCCAACCTAATTACCATCCAAATCCAATCTAAGCTCGATCCAAATCCAATCTAATGCAAATGTGTGTAACCAAATTCCAAACCAATGCCCAGCAAAATCCAATCAAAATCTAATCCAAGACCAATCCAAATCCAATTCCAACCAAATTCCAATCCACATCCAAGTAAAATCCAATCTAAATTTGAGCAAAATTCAATTAAAATTTAATTTAAATTCAATTACAAATTCAAAATTGAAGCCCAATCTATAAAAAACCAAAAAGAAAAAAAAACAGTATAAATCCAATGCACATTTATGCAAAATCCAATCCAAGTCCAATTGAAATCCAATTCAATTCTCATCCAAATACAAATTCAAGCTTGATTCACATCCAATCTAATTCAAATCCATCCAAATTCCAAACCAAATCCGATCCACTTCCAATCCAAATTCAAGTGAAATCCAATTCAAATCTCATTCAAAATCAATCCAAAACCCAAACATATACTATTGATACATTATATGAATATATGAATGAATATGAATTTAAGCTAAATCCAATTTAAACTCAATTTCAAATTTAAAACACAATCCAAATCTTAAAAACACAATCCGCAGCCAATACAAATCCAATGCAAACCCAGTTCAAGACCGGTCCAAATCCAATTTCAATTCAAAACCATTCCACATCCGAGTAAAGTATAATCCACATACGATCCAAATCTATACCTATAAAAATGGATTTCTGTCTGTCTGTCCGTATGTTCCTTATAGAATCGAAAACTACTGAACCAATCGGCGTGAAAATTTGCATGTAGGGGTTCTTTTGGCCGATGAAGGTTCACACGATGGTTAGAGACTCCTCCTCCCACTAAGAGGGGGGGTTCTCATGCAAATGAAACATAAATTTCTGCATAACTCGAGAACTAATCAGGCAAATGGAACAAAATTTGGCATGTGGGTGTTTTTGGAGATAAGAATTTTTCTATGGTGAATTGAGAACGCTCCCCTCTTTAGGAGGGAATTATAACCTCCCCCATTCAAAAGGGATTTTTTTTCTATGGTGAATTAGGACCCCTTCCCACTATAGGAGATGGGCTCCTATACAAATGAAATGCAAATTTCCTCATAAACAGAGAACTAGTCAAGCAAATGGAACCATTTATTTATTTATTTACTTTTTAATGGGACTCCCAACCAGTGGTTGGTTCGCCCCAATCAAATGGAACCAAATTTGGCATGTGGAGGATTTTGTAGGCAGGATTTTTTAAGATGGTTTCAGACCCTCACCCTGTGGTAGGGGAATAAAGACTCTCATACAAACAAAACAGAAATTTTTACGTAACTCAAAAACTAATCGAACTAGAGAAATATTAGACTCTTCCATAAAATATAACAGACAATAACAGACAATAACAAGACCACCAAAAACTATCTGGAGCCCTCTGCAGAAATCACCTCTGTCTAGATTTATTTGTTTCCCAAGGTCTACTGATCTCTATTACTTTCCTTCAGTTGGGTCCGAACGAGCGACAACGAGTAAGAAGAGGATCACCTCGAGGATCGAAATGGTACTTTCCACGAAAAGGTTTTCCGTGAAATGGACATTCCGCGTAAGGTTTTCGCGAAATGGTATTCGGCGAAATGTTATACAATCATGGCGAATATATCCACCTGCTATTCACTTTATTTTATCTGACTAAGTAACGGGGGGATTGTTTTCTACTTTACTGTGAGGAAAAATTGAAAATTTGTAAATTAAACTACCCATGCTTTCATAGTGACGTAACTGCCAAAATGATTTATCTAAGGTTGAGTTCCTCAGAAACTTGCTAAACTCGAGATTGTGACAGATTCACGATTTATGTACAACACATTTTAATTTCTGGCAATACGAAGTTTGTCGGGTCAGCTCGTTTCATTTCAATTTAATTTCAATTTAATTTCAAATCCAAAATTCAATTCAAATCTATGAAAATCCATCAAAACCCAATACAAATCCAATGCAAATTTGTACAATACCCAATCCAAGTCAATTGAAACCCAATCATAATTCAGATCACATCCAAGCTAATCCAAATGCAACCCAAATTCAATTTAAATTTAATTCAAATTCAAAATTCAATCCAAATCTATGAAAATCCTACAAAACCCACTAAATTCCAACCCAAATACCATAGTAATGCCATCTAGGCAATCTTAACCCTAATCCGGTACTAATACAATTCAAATTTTATCAATTCAAACCGAAATTTACAAAAACAAACAGATTTTTTTAATCAAGCAAAAAGAGTTAAGCGTTTTTACTTGAAGTTTAATCGCGAAAACCAAATCTATTCGAGCCTTTCATACATAATGTTATTATTTCCCATGTGAAAACCTACCAAAAAAGAGAAAAAATTGAAAGAACATTATTCGGTCATCTGACCTAAAACATTTGGTTGCTTGGGAATACTCTTCTGTTTCGATTTTTTTATTTTTTGAGTTCTTTAGGCTATACAGCAAACAGACAATTGATTTTATACAAAAAAATTTGCTTCTTGATTTTTTAAAGCCATTTTCAAAGGCGGGGCGGGGGATAAAATTTTAAAAATAGTTTGCAATGACCTCATTTCTGTGTAATCATGTTCATTCGTAGGCTAATCAAATTGTAGCAAATAAAATATCAAAAATTTGTCAAATACCTCAAATATGAGAGATTATTTATTAGATTAATAATTTAATATATGGCCTGAATCAGCAGCAAATGTATTTGTCGAACAAGTTTGAAGAAACGTAGAACAAGTAGAAGTGGTCGAAGCTGGCTTGTACTTGTGCTTTGGTTTGAGCTTGAGATTGGAATTGTACTTTGATTTGAACATGGATTTGAGTTTGGACTTCGACCTAGTATTGGATTAATGTATTAATTCCATGAAACGCTTGAACAGTTGGCAGAAATTATCGATTCGTAATGTGGCGAAGGCGGATATTTCCATTTGGTTTGTCCAAAAAAAAACGACGAAAGTTACCGGTTCCGGAGGATACCGAACCGGAATGACAAACAAAACACGGCTACCAACGGCCGTCACAGCAAGCTGTATAGAGAGTGGTTGACAAAATCGAGCTACGCCGTAATGGACGTCGAAACTTACATCAAGGTGCACACAAGATAGTTGCCACACTAGTTCTTTCCACTAGCCGTTCCTGAGGTGATCCTGAGAAAGAAAAAGATGAACAAATCCGCCAAAAAGTATCTTTCTACCGAAAGTCGGAAATTTTTTCGCTTAAATAGGGTATGTTGCTACATCGTCGTAATTGCCTATTCCCGTCCTATCCAACACAAATTATTAAAAATATCAGCATTTTTATGACACACAATGCAAAACTAGTTATTCCCTAATATTTTAGTTAGTTGTCTATCATACGCAATCAATCAAAGTGAGCTGAGATGTATTTAAATGCTTTTTATCATTAAAGAAGTCCTACCAGCCAAATTTCCTACGTTTTTTCGTGCGACGAAGAAGACAATGTCGACTAATCGTACTAATTTCCGTCATTCATAAATGAAAATAACTCACGCAAGGCATTGTCGTTATTCTACAGCCAGAAAAACTTGCCTGACCTGCAGAAATTTTGTAGAATAACATTTGTCATGCCGTCCTACACAAATACATGCGCGTTAGCTTCGTAAACATTGTTGTGATTTTTAGTTCGGACGATGAAAAATTTTGTTGGACGGATTTTAAAACGGTACGACGAATTTTAGCAATAAAGTCAGTTGCGTAATTTCAATAATATGCTTTAATAGTCGCTTTTCAGTGATTTCAAAGTTCACGGATCGGAAGGTAATTGTGTTTTAGTCAAAACAGTACAAGAACTTTTGGTGTATTCACTAAATCCATCTAGCAAATGATGAAAATTAGAATGGCTTTCCTTATTACGACGGGAATTATAAAAAGACCCTATGCCCATTTTGTGAGGTATGGAATAATTGTAGTCTATATAATTATCTGTCTTCAAAAAAAAATTCATCAATTTCTGAGATGGCCTTTTTTGGAAAATCGAGTTTTAGTTTTTAAAATGCTTTTTTCTGTAGAAATAGTTCTATAGAAACTGTAGTGTAGTAAATAATTTTTATTTTTTTTCAGCATTTTTTATGAAAATTCAGAAGATTTTTTAAAAGTCACTCATACATCATTTTTTGTAGGTCTTATAGTTTTTAAGTTATATTTTTTATGATAAAAAAGAGGAAAAAAATTAAGCCCCTTCCCAAGGACCAATTTTCGAAAAACTAAGTATGCAAACATGTTTATTTACATGAACTCTTTACACACACAAAGTTTCATTAAAATTTTGAGAGGGTCATGCCAACCTCTGGTTGAGTTGACATGAAATCCGTCCATAACTTAGAGGTATCATAGGAGTTTTAACACCTTATTTTTTGACTCCTTTTTCAATAGGGCAAAATACTTATCTTCAGCCCAATAAACAAATGCTTCCAATTTTTTAGCCTAATTAAGAGGAAGAACAGATGATCCATCACAATAAAAATATTTTTATAACGGTAGTTTTTTTTCGCAATTGATGTAGGGGACGGTAGAAGAAAGTAATGAAACAAAGAAGGTTTGATAGGATCCTACAGAAAGGGACCAGGCATGAAGGAGAAAATGCGGAAAATTAAGTAAAGGATGGTTATTGAAGCAACACTTAAGAAGTTGTGTACCACTCCTTTTCATCCAAACCGGGGGGTCTTGGTTGCACTTGGTTTGATTCTCAGGTCTTCCGGCTTGGATAAAAAGGAGCGGTACACAACCTTCTTAAGCGTTGCTTCAATAACCCTCCTTCACCTAATTTTCAGTTCTTTCTCCTTCACACCTGGTCCCATTCTGTCGGATCCTATCAACATCTTTGTTTCATTACTTTTTTCTACCATTTCCCACGTTAATTGTAAAAAATTACATTTATGAAAATGTTTTTATCGTCTAAATTTAAAAGCAAAGTTCATAAGCTAAGTATGAAAAACTTATTTTTAAAGAATTTCCAAGGAAAATGCTCTATAGCTCTGCACTCGATAGGAATAGAAATGTCATTTCGTTAGCAAAGTTGTTTACCTTTATATTTTCCATAACTTTGCCGAAGAAACCATGTGTCTATCTACGAACACAAAAAATGGACGTGCATCGATCCTTTAGCGAACGCAAAGCACACAAAACGTATGCTTGCCGTACTCTCATTTGGGTGGTTGGGGACAAGCGGAAACCCATACAAATTTATAGTACTCGACTTATGCTTTAATATGAAGCGCTGATTTCATAAACCCGGTTGCCCCATTTTACCCCATGGGCTCGTGAAGCTATGGAAATTTAAAGCTTAAATATGCAATAAGTCGCCAAATAAAGGTACAAGAGATTTGCGGACTTCTGCAAAAACGTGTATTCTGAAAGCTACGATAATTGCCTAGAACATTGTAGACTTGTAAAATGCAACTAACAAAAGCTAAGTATGAAAAACCAATTTTTAAAGAAGTTTTAAAGAATATGCCCTATAGTTCAGCACTCGATAAAGATAGAAATTGTATTTCTTCAGCAAAGTTGCTTGTTTTTACTATATTTACAACTTTCCCGTAGAAACTATGTCTATATTTCCCAACACAAAAAAGTTGCGGTGCATAAAAAAATTTTCTATGGCTCCTTGCCAATTAATAGACCACCAACAATTGCTCTTCCCAAAAGTTGAACAAGAACAATAAATTAAATTTTTATAATTTATTGATTCACAAACAAACTTTTGACAACTCCACGATAAATCTGTTTCAAATTGATTGATATACAAAATCATCAGAGTCTATTAATATCTCAAAAGACCTCTCTCTCTTTTTTGGCGAGGAATTTCTCTACGTACCTATAAATAGGTTTCAGTTCCTGGAGCTTAACTCACTTTATCTCCGAAATCGGAACCAATAATTTGACACTGATCTGCTTTGGAATTCCTTCCACTTATCCTTCCACAGCGATCGGTCGGTCGGTTGGTCGGTCAGTCAGTCGTCTGACCTTTTGGACCTCGGTAAATCATAGCCAATCTGCGCCGTAAAAAAGCTCACCGCACGACCACCGTGAGCAAGTGAAATGGCTAACGGCGGCTAGACGGGCAAATTGAACTGACGAAAAATTAATACGAGAGTTGAAGGAAAGCGACGTAAATCCACTCCGCTTATCCTTCCGATATACACCCGGAATCAGTGAAATGTATCATATAAATTATGAGGCACAAGGGAGAGGGGTTTCGTTCTTTTGTGTTTGGTACAGCGGTAAGACAGTTGAAATCATTATGAATCATCAATCAAAACGGCGGTTCACACAATGGCTTAGAATGAATCAATCATATTTTTCCTACTCCGGGTCGTGGAGAGTAGGAACATGAAAAAGTTGTGCTGTTTTTTTGGCGTTCTTTTTTCTTGGCGCTGAGTAATTCGAGTGCTCTCCTTTTAGTTCAACGAATAGGCTTTTCAAATAATTGATTAGGAATTACAAATGAAGTTTTTTGGTCTCTTTTTCAAAAAGATTCAAAGCAAATAAAGTCAGCAAACAAATTAAGTTCCTTCTTCCGATTATTCAGTAGATCTGATACCGTCCCATAAGTTGAAATTCATAACCTCACGCAAATATTTCCCAACCCGTTCGTAGAAGAAAAAGAAACATCCACAATCAAGATCACTGTTTCAATTTGCCATTCCATTTGTCTGCAAAAAGGACTACGACAGCATTCAATTACGCCGTTCGAATAGTGCGGCGGCCACACGAAAAACGCCCGGCCCGGCTCAGTCAGTCTCGGAATAAAATGCCAATGTTCCAGAATACCGCAGAAACTCATTCAGAAAATTTTCCACCCATGAACATAATGTTGTTATCATTCTTTCGCATCGCCTAAGGACGCCTTTTTCCGCTGCAGCATCCGGAAACGAGAACGCCACACAGCACCGATAATAATGTGCCACGACATATCGATTTTTCCTCCGGGCCGCGAGCGTCCTCCGCCACCATCATGCTGCTGCCACCCACTTTCCGCATGTAGGCATCCTTCCGACGGGTATGCAACGAACGAACGAAATGTCGTTCCCCCGTTCCCTGCCTCGTTCCGAACCGCATCGGACTTGTGCACGCGAACCAGCTCCTCCTCCTCCTTACGTCGTCGACGTCGACGACGTCCTCGCATCCGTCGTCTTCGCGGCGGAAAACTAATTTCAGGACACCGTGAGACAGACACTCCCTACTACACTGCACTACTACCACTTTGCCAATACTATAACTACTACCACTACTATCGTCATCTTACTCACCACTACCACATCCGGCAGTAGTGCACTCGACGGAAAAAGTTGTAACATCCTTTTCAGCACAGCACCGATGCCACCCTCCCTTCCCTTTTCTCGTTGCTGTTGTTGTTGGCTGGTGGGCTGGTGGGTTGGTGGGTTGGAGTGAGGCGTGAGTGTATCCTAGATTCAGACCCTGACAACGACGGTGACGGACGGCGACGACGACGGTGCCGTGGTTCAGACGACAGGAGGACTCTTCCGGGTCGGGCTTTGGGCGATCGATTCTGGATTGTTGTTGGCCGAGAGCCAGCGCGTTCGAACGAACGGGTCGCCAATTTACGTCTCAGCGCCGCAGAACGGAAACAGCAGCGGGAAGCCTCCTCGGAGGATGCAGGTAGAAGAAGATGCGAGTAGCGAGTGAGGACTAGGGTTAAAGAACATCACCAAGAGCGCGTGAGAGGAGCGAGCAGCGGTTGTGGCAGGGAGGCTGTGCTACGTGCAGAGTAGTAGTGAGTGAGTAGAGCGTAGTACTACGAGTGGATGGAGGCTACGGTACGGCACTCAGGCGGCCAAAATTAGGACGACGGTGGCTTCCGGATCGTGGTGTGCTCGAGATCGAGCTGTATGGGTGCGCTGAAACGCTCCTTTCCACGTGTGTGCGTGTGTTCTTTTCTAGCATCCGCGATGGTGCGATGGTGTGCTGATAAGGCGGTGCCGCATGCAGTCAATGGTTTGTTTTGAATTCTCGAGAAAATTCCGGCAGCCAGCGACCAGCATTAATGTCAAATGATTCCAAACCAGGAAGCTTCATTTGGGGTTGGATTTTTTCACACGTCTTTACAGCGCAATTTTCGAACTGACACAACTTTTTTTATGCCTTTTTTATTCTGCCGCATCCGATTTAATGAGATTCTTAACGCCTTTTTTGCATGGAAAAGCTGTGCTTAGTTTTAACATAATTTTGTGAATTTTTTTTCGAGCGAATTACTCAATAAAAACAGAATGTCTGCTTTTTATGGTGCGAAGCAATGCGACTTTGTCGTAAAAACTAATTTTAATCATAAATCATTATTAAGCGTTGATTATCTATTGAGCGTGTCAATAAGTAAATCGCATGAATATTTTTTTCTTTCACTTTTATTTGAAATTGGAATTGAATTAGACTTCGGATGGGATTTGAAATTAAACACGAAACTGAACTTAAAACTGAAATTAAAATTGAACATAAATTGGGTTTAAATTGGACTAGACATTAGATCTGGAATAAGATTTGAAATCTGACTTTGTATTGGAATGCAAATTGTATTTGAAGTTTTACTTCAAACCGGATATGAATACGAAATTAGACATGAAAAGTTACTTGAAATTAGGATATTTTTTGGTCTTATTTTCGTTTTACCTCTTTTCTGTTTCGTTTTTTCTCTTTTCCAGTTCGGTTTGCCCATTTTTTGTTCCGTTTTTCTCTTTTTCTATACCGTTTTTTTAATTTTCGTTTTCGCTTTTCTTCCGTTTTTCCTCTTTTTCACCCGTTTTCCTTTTTTTCCATCCTGTGTTTCCTGTTTCATTTTTCCATCGGTTTTCATTCGTTTTTTGTTACGATCTTTCTCATTTTCTGTTCTTAATCTTCTCTTTTTTCCTTGTTTTCGTTTGAAGTTTTCCTCTTTTTCTAACTCTTTTGTTTCCTTTCCCTCTTGTTATTGTCTGTACCGTGTTTGCTCTTTTTGCTGCCGTTTTCCTGTCTTTTTTGTCACGTTTGTTTTGTTTTCTCTCCCTTTTTTTATATTTCCCCTCCGGTTTTACTTTTCTACCTCCCGTTATACATCTTTTTCTTTTTCATTTTACCTTTTTGTTTAGTCTATTTTTCCTGTTTATCTTTCCTTTTTTTCTGTTCCATTTTTCGATTTTTTGTCTGTTGTTTCCTGTTTCTCCGTAACCTTTTTTCTTCTTTTCCTGTCCCGTTTTTTGCCTTTTTCCAGAGCCCTGATTGTTCTTTTCCGCTTTCTACTTTTTTCTTCTATTTTTCCTTTTTTGTCATTTTCTGACCCATTTCGATTCCGATTTTCTCCTTTTTACGCTTTTCTGTTTTCGTTTTGTTTTTCTGAGGTACGGCTCTTATTAGGCATGCGTTGCCTTCGCCTTCGCAATCGCTTTTTGTCTTCAGTTTCCTTAATTTTTATTTTTCTGCCCCGATTTTCCTTTTTTTCTCGTTTCTCCATTTTTCTACTGCCTCATGTTCTGCATTTTTTCCCTTTTCTGTACAATTTATACTATTTTGCTTCGTTTTCTTTATGGTTTTCCCAGCTTTTCTCTCGCTCTCTCCCTTTTACACACATACACGCGCATTTATCTCTTTTTGTCACGGGTTCCCTTCGTACACTTTTCCGTTTTTTCTTCTTCTGTCCCGTTTTTCGTTTTTTTTTTGTTTTTTCTTTCTAGAGAGGAGATGGACTACCCTAAAGTTTCTTTTCATCTCTTCAAACTTTTTATCGCCTTTTCTTCTCGTTTTTGCTTCTTTTCTACCAGGTTGTTATCCGTTGTTATCTTTTTCTTGTCTTGTTTTCAACCTTTTCTTTCTCATTTTTTCACCATTTCTGTTACGATTTTTTCCTCTTTCTTATTTTTTCTTTTCTGTTCCGTTTACCGTCCTTTTCTTTCGTTTTCCGTTATTTTCAGGCCCGTTTTTCCTCTTTTCTCGTTCCTCATTTATTTTCTGTCCCGTTGTTTTTATCTGTTCCTTTCTTCCTCTTATCGCATCCTCCTTTTCTGTCACATTCTGTTTTTCCTTTCATCCGATTTGTCTTCCGTTGTCTTTTTTCTCCATTTTTCTCGTTTACTGTCCAATTTTCTTGCTTCTATTGTTAATCCCGTTTTTCTCGCTATTAGTTTCGTTTTTTCTCATTTTCTGTCCAGTTTGTCCTTATTTTCTTTTTCATTTTCTTCGTTTTCTCTATTTATACACTGAAGTCGCTTTTTACGCGACTATTTTTATGCGAATTTCGAAATTTATGCGGTTTTTTTACGCGAATTTCGGAATTTACGCGGTTTTTTTTACGCGAATTTCGGAATTTAAGCGTTTTTTTACGCGAATTTCGGAATTTACGCGGATGTGCTCAAAACGTCTATTTTTTCGTGTAGTGTTGAAATCCACAAAGTTTTTTTTACGTGAAATTTTGTTTTTTTTTACGCGAATTTTGGAATTTACGCGGTTTTTTTACGCGAATTTCAGAATTTACTCGGTTTTTTTACGCGAATTTCGGAATTTACGTGGTTTTTTTTACGCGATTTTCGAAATTTATGCGGTTTTTTGCGCAAGTTTCGGAATTTATGCGTTTTTTACGCGAATTTCGGAATTTACGCGGTTTTTAACACGATTTTCGGAATTTACGCGGTTTTTTAAGCGACTTTCGGAATTTACGCGGTTTTTTACGCGATTTTCGGAATTTACGCGGCTTGTTTACGCGTATTTCGGAATTTACGCGGTTTTTTACGCGAATTTCGGAATTTACGCGGTTTTTACGCGAATTTCGGAATTTACGCGGTTTTGATTTACGCGGGACGTATCCTTCGCGTAAAAAGCGACTTGAGTGTATTTCTATTTTCTTGTTTATTCTTTTTTTTCTTTCGCTTTCCCTCTTTTTCTATCCAGTCTACTTTTTTGAAATGATATCAATTCCTATTTTTTTTCGTTTTCTTTTTTTTTTCAACTTTTTCTTCTCTTTTTACGTCCCGTGTTTTCCCCTTCGATTCTGTTTCGACTAATACTAGGTGGGACTAGGTGACTAGGTGGTACTTAAAATCTTTAAATTGAACTGGAAATTGGACTTAATTTTGGAGTAATCTCACAGATTTCACTTTTTGTCTGTTCCCCTTTTACCATTTTCCAGTCCCGTTTTTGCACTTTGCCTCCGTATTTTCTTCTTTTCTTGGTTTTCTCTGTTTTTGTTCTTACCTCTTATCCTCTCTTTCTTTCGTTTGTTCTTTTTTATGTCTCGGGTTTCCGTTTTTCGTCGTTTCTTGTTCCTTTCTTTATTAGTTCCAGTTCCAGTCCTGGGTTTCTTTTTATTTTTCGTCTTGTTTTTCACTTATTTTCTTTCCCGTTTTTCGCCTTTTCTCTTTACTTTTCATTTTTTTCATTACCAGTTTTCGTCTTTTCTCAACTTTTTTTATCTCCTTTTCTTCTAATTTTTCATTTTTGTCTGTTCCGTCAAAAACGTATTGGGTCATTAAATGGCAGGTGGGACTCAAGCCCACACTCTCTTGATTGACACCCAAGTGTGTTTGCAATCAAATTACCGTCACACCCTTATTGGATAGTCTCACATCTTATTTTGTCCCTGCAATTTTATTTGCATTGAAATTGAAAACGTGGCAGATGAAAAAATTGTCGAAATAACGATAAAAAATGATAAAAAGGTGACAATAAAACAAAAAAAGACTACGAAAATAAGCTAAAACAACAGTAACAAAAAAGATTACAGACTAACTACTAAAATAGCAAAAATGCTGAAAAACGATGAAAACATGCCAAAAGCAGGCGTCCAACCGGTGAACACTCGATGAAAAGATGACAAAAAGACCATGAAGAGATAACGAAAAAATAAAGAAAACAGAAAAATGACAGAAAGCCGTCGATAGGAGAACAATATGATGACCAAGGAACAACAAAAAAAAAACAGCAAATAGACGACAGAAAGTCTGACGACGACAAAAAATAATGACGACCGAAATGCTATGGAATGATGACACAAAAAAGTTATGAGAACATGGCGGAAATACGATGAAAAGTTGACAAAAAGACGATGAAAAAATACAGCTGCATAAAAACTACAAAAAGTCGTTTAAAAAGTGTCACAAAAGCTACTAAACATGCTAAAACGACGACAAAAACAGTTCAAATATACGACAACACAGAGGCAGTAAAAAGGTCGTAAAAAGACAACTGACAACAGACCATTCGATGACAAAATCGAAAAAAAGTGACGGAATGACAATAAAAAATGAAAAAACGACAACAGAAAACGATGAAAAGATGACAAAAAAACAAATAAAAGATGAAAAAACGTCACAGCAACAACAAAAAAGATGAAAGAAGAGGAAATTATGACAATACAACAAAAATACGTCATAGAAATGACAATAAGACGATGAATATAAAGAAAAGACAAGGAGTTGCCAAAAAAATCCGACCAATGAACGACCAAACGACAACAAACAGATGATAAAAAGACGACGAAAGAACAACAAAAAGGCATCAAAAACATGATGAAAGGGGAATGACAAATAGATTTTTTCAATTAAATTCCACTATTAATATTTATTCACGACACATACGTATTTCGCCTACGACTTGCAGGCTTCAACAGTGTCTGTTTTCGAACTTTTCGTCATAAAAGACAATAATATATGACAAAAAATCGCTGAAAAGAGATAAAGAAACGACATAAAGATGGCAAAAATACGATGAAAAAACATGGCGACAACAAAAAATGACAAGTTCGACAAAGAGTCGACAGAAACAAGACGAATATGAGAAAAAGACATCAAAAAGATGACGGCAAAATGTGACAAAAAAGCATGACATGTGTCAAAACGACGAACAGATGACGGATATAACATGAAAATATGATGTAGACGACGAAAAGACGCCAAAACAGTGACAAAAAAGAGGACAGAAATGGTAAGAAACCGTCACAGTTTTGATTTAGAGATGGCGAAAAGACAGGGAAAAGATAACGGAAAGGTGACGAAAAAGTGATGACAAATAGGCAAAAGCCAATGAAAATAGAGGCTGAGGGACGAAAAGACGCCTAAAAATGCCAGCGAAGTGACAAAAATGTCAAAAGGCATAGTAAAAACGACATAGACTGAAAACTGATGCAGAAAATGCGATGAAGATACGGTCAGCACTCATCAGTTTTGGCATTGCTAGTCATTGTCGCTGAGACAAAAAAAAACGCCAACACAAGATAATAAAAAATAACAACAAATCGCTGTAAAGAAACAAAAAGACTATACGAGTGAAGTTAGGAAGGTTTTCCGTTTTATTCTACTAAAAATTATACTACACAAAGTTCACCTTAAGGATAATTATAAAATTTCACTATACTATAATTACACTATAACTATAACATAGCCAAACCAGACATCTACTCACGTATACAATCCGCAGATACGTATTTCGACTGTTACATACAGCCTTCTTCAGTGCTTTCCACTTTCCAGCACTGAAGACAACAACCACAACAATGTTTACGAAGCTAACGCGCATGTATTTGTGTAGGACGGCATGACAAATGTTTTTCTGCAAAATTTCTGCAGGTCAGGCAAGTTTTCCTGGCTGTAGAACAACGACAATGCCTTGCGTGAGTTATTTTCATTTATGAATGACCGAAATTAAAACGATTAGGCGACATTTTCTTCTTCGTCGCACGAAAAAACGTAGGGAATTTGGCTGGTAGGGCTTCTTTAATGATAAAAAGCCTTTAAATAGATCTCAGCTCATTTTGATTGATCGTGTATGATAGACAACAAACTAAAATATTAGGGAATGACTAGTTTTGCATTGTGTGACAAAAAATTGCTGATATTTTTTAATAATTTGTGTTGGATAGGACGGGAATAGGCGATTACGACGAAGTAGCAACATACCCTATGCTAGAAAGGCATATGTAAAAAGCACGAAAAATGTCCCGAAAAAAAATGAATGACGGAAAAGCATAGAAAAAGCGAATGATAAAAGATCAATAACGAAAGTCGAGAGCAAGCGTCCTTAATTAATTATAAGACAAATCTCAAATCGACATGAAATTATCTAATTTAAAAAAAATGCTAATGTCCTTTAAATAACAATATCTATAAAACAAAAGCCCCCTTCAGTGCCACAATAGTCCGTCACCCTATTGAATGAAAGATTCGGTACCATTTAGGATTCAGCATCGTTAGAGCTCAACAAACCGGACTACGCCTCCTCCTACCTAAGAGTGTTACCTAAGAACCCAAACAGTAAACAGTAGGAAAGATTGGAGCAACTCTAACCTACCTGTAAGTTTGGTATATATACCGTAGTATTTTGAAAATAAAGACAGTATCAAGTATCGTATATCCTTTTTAAGGGCAATCCATTATAGATATAACCGTTCAAGAGTTAACTGAAGCATTCCGACCAAAATTCAACCCATCATAGAACCGTAAATTGGACCACATTAGATCAAAGAACTGGTTGCAGTAGTTCAATGTGTTCAACAAGGAAAAAAACCGCAGCTTGGAAGCTAAAAATGGAACAGGAGACCGTCCAGAAGAAATTAGTGCTGCTGGTCGATGAACACCAACAACAACTGCGTGCTCACTTGAAATATTCCACTGTAGGAAAGCTGTTGAACAGAGATTACGAAGCATACTGCACGAAATTGGCCGATTCGTACTTCGAACGTATGAAAATTGACAACCCGATCCACAAATCTGAACTGTTGGAGATAGTTATGCCGAAACATATCGATGATAGATTCTCTGGTGAACCACTATTGAATCTGCAACTGGAGGAGAAGTAACTGACCCATCCTTAGTATACATTCGGAAAACCAGTATATCAAAGTGTTAGTGATGGGTAATCGCCTATCCCGTAGCAGAACAATCTATCTTTAGGTCGTCAATATTAAATTAGGCGACCTCTCATCAGTAAAACATTAGGATTGCATAATTTTAACCAACCATTTTAACCAAGTCTTTGGTTTTTCTTTTAAATAAAGCTTATCCTTCCAAAAGAAGATCCAACGAGAATTGTTTTTACTATTTTCAAACAAAACATCCAATTGTTAATTTCATCCGTCACAGCTATGAAAGGATAGATTGAGGCTGACTTATCCCAGGGATTCGAAATCCTTCGGTAAGACAGCATCGGATCGCCCGATGAATCAGCCAATAAAGAATCCTATGATAATTTATCACTGAACTGTCTAGTAGACTATTTTTAAGAAGTTGACAACCACTACAGAATCCCGTATTAACAATTGTTAAATAAGATACTAAATGGCGACCGTGACACGACCCGAACGACCAAAATTCGGCTGGAAGTACAACTTAAAAACTTTAAAATATTCCAAAGAGGATGTGATCAATAAATGTGAAACAGATACTGGCCAAATAAAATATATATTCAATACAGTAATACCTTGATATTAAGTAACTTTATTTTTATTTTCGTTACGATATATCAAAGCAAAAACGAAATGTATTCCTATTCGCCCGAAATTGATTACAAATGAAAGGGAAGCCTTTCAAACCATTAACTTTCAAATTTCACGATGCTTGGTCTTATACTTTGAAAGATTCATTAAGAAATGCGAAGAAGCGAAGAATGTGTAAAAATTTTGTTAATAAAAATTTGAAAAATTAAATAAAGAAATTGTATCATAGCTTACAACAGTACAATACGAGATCACACCACAATGAAAGTTAATGCAATTGTTTTTATTTATTTTTAAAAATTACGTTACGTTATATCAAAGTTGCTTTGAATCGAGTTTGCTTTATATCAAGGTATTATACAATTCTTACCGATCGGATTTGGAAACTGAGGAAGAAAACTCGGATTCGAACTTCGGATTACTATCCGGGTTCGTCTAAGCAGTAGAACGGATTAACAATTCCAGGGGTGGCGATTACATACAGATTCAATCCGAGGTGCAAAAGATTTATGAATTCGTACAATAACAACAACAAGACCTCAATTGAACTTTAAATTGTACTGAAAATTGGGCCTGAAATTTTACTTCAAATTAGTTTGGGTATTGAACTTCCACGTTAGAATTAAATTAACCATAAAATTGGACTTCAAAAACGACTCATATTGAGCTTAAAATTAGATCTAAAATGGACTTGAGATCGAAGGTGAAATTGGAATTAAATTAGAGTCGGAGTTGAACTTAAATTGGATCTCAATGGGACTTGAAATCGGTAGTTAAATTGGAATTTATTTAGACTAGATAGTGGCCACGAACATTAAAATTGGAGCTCAATTCGATTTCAAATTACACTTGAAAATATAAATGTAATTGGCCATAAGCTCGGACAATAAATTGGAATTGAAGTTAGGCCTCAATTGAACTTCAAACTGTACTAATAATTGGGCTTGAAATTCCACTTCAAATTAGTATGGATATTGAACTTCAAAGTTAGAATTAAATTAAACACCAAATTGGACTAAAATGGGACATCATATTGGGCTTAAAACTTAAATTGAACTTGAGATCGGGGGTGAAATTGGGATTTAATTAGACTTGGAATTTACTGTAAATTGGACCTTAATGGGACTTGAAATCTGTGGTCAAATTGAAATTTAATTAGACTAGAAATTGACTTTAAAATGGAACAATGAAATTAGACATCAATTGGATTTCAAATTTCTAGGTGAAACTAGAAACGAAACTTGAGGTCAATTTGCCTCAAAAGCGGATGGAACTACATTAGACTCGAAATTGGACCTTAGAGGGATTTTTAAAATTCGACTTCAAATTGGCCTTAAAATCGGACAATAAATTACAACAATCAAAATCAAAACCCAATTCAAATACCACCCAAATCCAATCAAAAACAGCAAAATCCAAAATAATTTCATGAAAAATCCTAATTCAATCCCAGTCTAATCCTAATCCAAAACCAATTCAAAACAAATCTAATCCAAATTCAACACAAATCTAATCCAAATTCAACTCAAATCCAATCCAAATCGGACTCAAGTCTAGCCCAAATCCCGATTGAATTTGGATTGAATCGAATTAAACTGGATTAGATGAAGAATATTTTTGAATTGAGATTGAAATGGATTGGTTTTCCATTGAAACTGGATAGGATCTGGAATGGATTTCGATTGGTGTAAGATTGAATTAGGATTGGATTTGGATGTGGATTGGATATAGCTTAGATCTATATTGAATTTATATGTGATACATGTTAGATTTGGATCATATTTGAAATAAATTTAGATTGAATTACCATTGGATTTGGTTGTGAATTGGATTGAATTTGGACTAGAATTGGATTTAAATTAATTTTCTAAATCCAAATCAAATGAAGCCTAGTTCCGGTTAAAATCCACATCATCCGAATTTAACCCATTGCATTGGATTTAGATTGAATTTAGATTGGATTTCAATTCTCTCTCTCTACTCGTTATCACTCATCTGTCTCGTTATCCCTCACTCCTCTGCCTTGTTCTCCCGCGCTTCTCTATCTCACTCTCTATCCCGCTGTCTATATCTCTCTCCTTTATTGTTTTCTCGTTCTCTCGCTCATTCTTTCTCCTATTTGTCACCCTTAACATAAACTCATAAAAAAATGAAGTGAGATATTTCTAACTTTCATCAAAAAGTTTTTTTATTCAAAAGTTTAAAACGTGTTTTCTAGAAAAATAAATTTTCAATTTTAATTTGGATTTAACAAAATTCTTACTCGGACGCTTGTCATTAAAAAAAAAACTTTCAAAATCCCTTTCATTTGTTGAACAGTTGGTTTCGAATCTGATTAAAAATGTCTCCCAATTGTAATTGACTTGGTTGGATCTGTGGATCCTCCAGCATAGGTAAAGAGGCACGATCTACGAATCTAGTAAGCTTCAATGACCTCATGCCTTACCTAATTTTGCGTTCTTTCCTGTTTCTTCTACCGTTCGCTCTAATGGAAAATTCCTTCGTTATAATTAATAGGGTATAGTCGTTATCGTCGGGTCACTGTTATGGTCGGGCCATCTCGATTTTACAGTTTTAGTAACTCATGATATCTATGATACAACCATTGTAAAACTTCTTACTGTGCCAGGTATCTTTTCACAATATTGTTTCAATCGTGTATTCAAAACACCCGTACTGAATTCAGTGACTAAATCTTTCAAAAAAAGTTTTCCAGGCGCAATGAACTTTGCTTCATGAAATGATTCATGAAATGCAATTATCGAGATAAATTTTGAAAATATATTAAGTGTATTGTGCTGCACACGAAGAGTATAGAAAAATCCCCTCCAGAAAGGTGTTTGGGAAGGCTAAGGGGAAATACTAGAAAAGCGCTATTTGTAAAGGTCGGGCCACTTGAGTAGTCATGGTTGGGCCACCATAATTTTAAACGCAGATGCGCAATAATCGCTAGAGAATGTCAGTCACGTAAAATGTGATGAAATAAACAAAATTAATACGATAAAAACCTAGATTTTTGGTTTTTTTTATTGTAGTTGTAGGGGAACTGGGAGGAAAATGAACACCCTTAGCAATGTCGCCATTTGCTTCCCCAGGAACCAACCAAATTCTGAACGCACTACATGCATTGAAAGCTGGATTCATATTCCACGTAGCAAAATATAAAGATGTTTGAAAAAGGACGATTTGTCATGAAAAATTCCTTATTTTCGAAAGTGTCACATTCGAGCCTGATTTTTTTCGTGTGGGTAAAATGAACATGTCATAGAAAGCTAAAGTTAACCTGCAGTTTGGATAAATTAAACATTATTTTACCTTATCATTGTTCTACATAAGCTGTAGATATTCAACAAGGCTACTAAAATTAAAATTGGACTCCACAAAGTTAACATAATGTATCTTCGCCACGTTCATATAATGCTTGACTTTCAACTCGCTTCATCGGTCATTTTCCGTCATTTTTCGAGAGACTCGATCATTTTTATTGATTGAATTGTAATTAGGTCCTGGTTGCTGATATATGGAAAATAAAACATCATTATACACATTGTTCATTTTGCCCCCATAGTGAAGTGTTCATTTTGCCCCCAAAACACGAGTTGTTTTCTAGTGTTTATTAAAAACAAACATTTGATAAAAATATTTGGAATTTTCGACAGATCCGCAAGATAGTGATAAGCAAACAACACTAAATTATACCAATAGTTGAAATTTAATTTGTTTCGCCAAAAAAGCTTATATACTATTAGTGGAAATTACCATCGGCGTCAGATTTCAACAAATATTTTTTACTTTTTCAATTTTTTCACATTAGAAAGCTTATGATCACCACATATTGTTTCAAACAGCTTGAAATACTTCTAGGAGATGATTCCTATTGATCTGGTACAGATTTCAATCGGTTTACTGGGAATTTGGCTACCTGTTCATTTTACCTCCCCTGTTCATTTTACCCACAGTTCCCCTACACTTCGGAAAAGGCGATTGTAGCAATATTGATTTTACAAGATCGCCAAAATTTCGCAAAATTGCAATTAAAAATAGGGTATTTGTACCTATACGAGCCGTTGTTCACGGAATTCCTTCTTTTCATGTCTCTATATAGAATTTCAATACGTATGTCTGAGATTTTCTGCGGTGGCCCAACCTGTACAACATGGTCCGACTTTGACAACATTTTTTGTCTTCACGTAAATGCCTATAATTTTTTTATTTTTCAAGCAATCAGCTCAAAACTTTCCGGAAATATACCTTATTCGTTGACCTCTGCAATGATGTATTTAGATTTCCAAAATTCTTTTTGAAACGAAAGTTGCCCAACCACGACGACACTTCCCTACATTCAAAATCGTAAGTTTCTGGATTCTCTGGATTTTACAATTTTTATAAGCTGGACCGACTCCCGGCTGAACTCTATAAAAATGTCCACGAACCGCTAGCAACGGCACTTTACTGGCTGATTTCATGGATTTGGGAAGAATTTTTATTCTCCGATGAATCCTCCAAAAATGTCGAGAGTACAACGTGCACACGCAACATATTTTCGTGGATTTTAGAGCAGCATACGATACCGCTGAACGCGAACAGCTATGGCAGATAATGCACGAGTACGCCCAAGCAACTATGTGAGTTTTATTGTATTCTTATGGCGGTTTTCATGACGAATTTTGGTCTTAAATACCATCATAATAAAACCCAAATTGTTACTTGGGCGGTTTTCCGGACAAACTGACGCGGCTGATCAAAGCTACTCTGGAACGAGTGATGTGCTACGTACGGGTTTGGGGATACTCTCAAGCGCTTTTGAATCGAGTAGAGGGCTACGGCAAGGGGATGGATTGTCCTGTATGTTATTCAATATCGCTATTGAAGGTGTGATCCGGCGAGCGGGCATCGAAACGAGAGGAACGATCTTCAGCAAGAGTAGTCAACTTCTAGCCTTTGCAGACGACCTCGACATCATTACTAGAAACCGTGGGACGGCGGAGGCAATCTACGTCAGACTAAAAACGGAGGCTAGGAGGATAGAGCAACAAATTAATGCGTTGAAAACCAAATATATGGTAGGAAGAGGCTCCCGAGAAAGTAACGTTTGCCTCACACGGACAGTGACTATTGATGGTGATGAACTGGAAGTGGTTGATGAGTTCGTATGTTTGGGATCTCTGGTCACCGCCGACAATAACACGAGTAAGGATATCCAACGACGCATTCAAGCTGGAAATCGAGCCTACTTTTCCCTCCGCAAGACGTTTCGATCTAGGACCATACGCCGTCGCACAAAGCTGACGATGTACAAAACGCTAATAAGACCGATAGTCTTCTACGGACTTGAGACAGTAGCTTTGCTTGTGAAAGACATACGTGCACTTGCCGTTTTTGAACAAAAGGTGTTGCGGACTATTTTTGGTGGAGTACAAACGGAAAACGGAGAGTGGCGGAGACGTATGAATCACGAGCTACAGGCTCTCATCGTTCTCATCGTACACCTGGCGAAAGTTGGGAGACTACGGTGGGCCGGCCACGTCGCAAGGATGCCGGACGACTGTGTAGTGAAATCCGTTCTCTTCAAGAACCCCACCGGTACCAGGAATAGAGGGGCTCAACGTGCACGATGGCTCGACCAGGTTGAAGCCGACTTGCGTGTGTCGAGACGCGCAACGAATTGGCGACGAGTAGCCCAGGACCGAGTACAATGGAGAGGAATTCTTGATACGGCAAGAGCCACCCCGGCTCTCGGTTGAATAAGTAAATAAGTAAGTAGTCCTAAATGATTCTCCTTTACAGTCGTTCTAAATTCGTCATGACCAATACAGTTTTTCTTCAATTTGTTTGACAAACTGCATTAGATTTGGAATTAATTGGATTTGATTTCAATTTGGGTTAGGAAATGCTTGGCTTTGGATTGCATTTAGATCGGATTTGGAACAGATTTGGATTGGATTTTGATTGAATTTGGACTGGAATTAGATAGGATTCTGATTTAATTTAGTCTGAATTTTTATTAGATTTAGCTTCGAATTGGGTTTGGGTTGGATTTAGTTTAAATTTGGATGGGATTCACATAGCTAGGATTTGTATTGGATTTAGTCTGAATTTACATGGAATTTTGCCTGGATTTGTAACGAATTTGGGTGTGGATTGGATTTGATCTAATTTTCGATTGGGTTTTGGATTGAGTTTCGACTAGATTTAGAGTGCATTATAAATACCCTTGATTTCATTGCTTTTTTCTACCGTTCCCTCCGTCTGGAAAGACTTCCGTTATATAAAAAATACATTCATTCGCAACTTTCTGAAACATATTAGTCCTAAACGATTCTCCTTTACAGCTTTTCTAAATTTTACATAGCCTATATCGTTTGTCACCAAATTGTTTGACTAGAAACATCAGTTTCATTAGTTTGTGTCAGGCTTCTGTTCGGAAAATTGCTTTATCTTAAGCCTTCATTTCTATTTCTCTTTTTTAACACGTAGGAATTCGTCATACAGCTAGGCAAGGTTGTAAAATCCGAATCTAAAAACTGGAGTAGTAGCCAAGAGTTGAACGCTTATAACTTTTCTTTTCTTGACGAATTAACAAATTGGATTAGATTTGGAATGGATTGGAAACTTGGATTTAATTGGATTTGATTTGGATTTTAGGAGATGTTTGGTTTTGAATTGGATTTAGATCGGATTTGCAATGGACTTGGATGGAACATGGATTAGAGTTAGACTGGATTGGGTTGGGAGTGAATTTGGACTGGATTTGAAATGGATTTAATCAGAAATTCGATCGTATTTAGTCTAAATTTGATTGGATTTACGTAACTTGGAATTGATATGTACTTAGATTTGATTTAGGTTGGATTTGATTGGATTTGGATTGTATTTTTAATGGTCTGAACCTAGATTTACATCGAATTTTGATTGCAATATATTTATATTTTGCTTCGACCTAAATTAGATTTCATTTAAATATAGATTGGATTTAGATTAGATTACAACTGGATTTGTTCTAAATTTGGAATGAATTACAATTGAGTTTCGATAAGATTTGGATAATACTGGGCTTCAAGTTGGATTGGATTTGATTTGGATTAAATATGGACTGAGTTTGGATTGGATTTAGTCTGGATTTGGATAGCATTTTGATTGGACTTAGTTTCGATTGAAATTGGTTTTAATTAGATTTGAATAGGAATTGGTCTGAATTCGAATTTGAATTGAGTAAAATTTCGGTTGCATTTGGAATGGTCTTGGTCTAAATTTGAATTGAATTTCGATTAGATTTTGGTAAGATTTGAGTTGGATTTAGATTTAACATACGCTTCTAGGCAAAAGTTTGGATCCACTTGGAAAAAATGCTATGTTTTATCAAAACAATCTCAATGAATGCTGAAAATTATGGAATGGTCATCGCAATCGTCGGATACGTGTAAACCCCATCGGGCTTCTATAGGACAAATTAGATCGAGAATTCCGCAAAATGCATACTATAAGTGAAATTGAATCGGAAACGCCAAAAAAACCGGTTCGTAAAATGCCGAGAATCTGGGCAGCAATCATTAAATCCAGCGCTGGTTATGGTTACTTCGATAAAAAAAACTAAATTAAGTTTTTTTCTTTTTTTTGTTATTTTGTTATGCTAAATTTATCAAAAGTAATGGAAGGAGATCCAAACTTTTACATAGTTGTGTAGATTGGATTTGAAGTGAATTTAGTTGGAATATGGATAGTATTTAGCTTGGATTTGGATTGGATTTACCTGCGTTTAAATTGAATTTGGATTGGATTTGAATTGGAGTGTCGTTGATTGGATGGATTGTATTTGGATATTCTGAATGGAATTGGATTGGATTTCGATTCGATTTTATTTGACTATGAGTTGAATGCGATTTAGCGATTGTTGAGTTAGGTTTGAATTGAATTCCTTTTTCTATTTTTTTACTATCTTTCTCGTTTTTTGATTTTCTCACTCTTTCGATCTCAAGCGCTTTTTTGCGCTTCTGTTCTGTTCTGTTCTGTTTGTTATGCATCTGTTCGACAAATGTTATTGCAAAGCCTTCATGTCTAGTTTTTTTCTAAATTCAATACAGTAGGTTTATATAAAAGGATAGTCAATTTTGATTAACCTTCAGTTGAAAGTTTATCAAAAGTACAGTTGAAGCACGACAAAACCAAATATGCTTAAAATCGTAAAAAATACGCCTGTGAGATTTTATTGGATTGAAAACCTCGTGGTAAAGCTTCCATCAAAGCTTTTGGTTAATTTTATTTTGTAGTAAATTTAACACTCAAATCAATAACATATTTTGGCGACAAAAGCATGAAATGCATCAACTCTTCTTTTAGTACTATTAAAATTATTGGAAAATTAAAAAATTCTAAAATAAAACCTACTAGCTTCCGTAGTTTTCAAATAGATGTGCTGAAAAGTTAACAGGAGCCAAAGTGAAAAAGGCAAAACAGCAAATATTTTTTTTATAAACTAAAAAAGCGCAGAAAGAAACATATTGGATTGGACATGGAAAATAGTTTTGTCAATCAATTATTTTATAAATTGAGATATTCTTTACTACTGTATCAGCAAATCTACCAAAACAAACAACACGGAAATACCGAAAAGTTTTAAAATCCTAGCTCGCTTGCAACTATCCGGTAAAACACCGGATTATCGTAGAAATTCACAAACCAGTTCCAGTCTATTACCCTCAACAAACCGGGAGTGGAGGGAGTTTCCTCACGCGTGGAATCACCCAAGTGGCGAGTTCTGAATGAACACAGCAATTACCTGATCGCTGCTGTTGCTGCTGTCGACAGCTTCACCTCGACGGCCGGTGATGTGCCCGGCTGCGGCGATAAGCGCCCTCTGATTTGTTCTTCCAGGAATCGACAAAACGTCTGTGAGTGGAAACATGATCACTATCAGGTTCACATCGGAAAATAATCATCTCGTAGTTTTTTTTTTTGTAGAAAAATGCTTATCTTCACTCGTCGCTGACTGGAATACAAAAGGGGGTTGCTGAGAATATTGAACAGTGAGGTGAGCGCGTCACCGGATTGGCTCAGACAATGTTGCAACATATCATGGCGATTGCCGCAGGCTTTGACTCTGATAAGAGGGATTCCTGGAAAAATCGTAACATAAACAACACTTCAATTTGTTTGGGTCAAAATTGATTTCCGTAGCATAATCTATGAGCCAAATAACGGGGTGGCGCCATGCGCACCTAGGCAGTCAGTTTCAGTAGCGGATGTGATTGCGATATGCGATGTGCTGTGTGATTCTGGGAATTGCGATTGCCAGAACTGGAATGGTTTCACGCTGTTTTTCAGCCCGTTGCGCTGTCATCGTGACGCAATCATCGGACACAGAAATTTATCGCTTAACGGTTGCAGCAAACCCGGTCGGTAACGATGGTCGGTCGGTCGGTCGGTCGGCGGCGCCGTCGCCGCCATAGCCGCAGATGGACCGGAAGCAACGAAAAAATGCGTGTTTCATGCCGCAGCAGCTCACTTACCGCGTACAAAGCATAGCAGCACTTCTTCAACATAAATTATTCCCCGCGTCCGCTGGGTCCGTTTATCTCTCTGTCCGGTACAGTGTCTTCACCCATTTTTGCTCCCTGTCGCACCGATGGATGATGGCGATGCTTTCTCGCATTACCCCTTCCTTGCGCTCATGCTACTCTGCCCTGCCTACCACCGCCGACCGGGTCGGTACATATTTATCATCCGCATAAAACACGCAAAACGGCTTTAGAGGTCTGTCTGCCACTCTGATGCAGGGGAGAATTGAAATGTGCCTCCTGCCGAGTCCAGTCCAGTCCAGTCCAGCAGTCAGTGTTCAGTAGCGGTCATTGGCTGCTGGCTTCGCTTCGGTCGGTACTTGGACCCGGCGTCCGCCTCGAATATAGGTCAGCTATTTGTGCCACACATTGGCAGTTGAATCGGTCGTTCGATGGAGTCTCGTTGCCTGCTGCTGACATGCCTTTATGTAGGTACACCAGACCAGAAGTGAAGGCAGAACTTTTCCATAGAGACAGAGAGATGAAGAAGGCCTGGCTCTTCAAAAACAAGGATGGCAATGGAACGCAAGGTGGCAGGGGGGGGGGGGACAAGAAGGCAAAATTACCGTTCGCATAACCCGGCTTTCTTCCTCGCTCTTTCTTTCGTTCGGCAAATCGTGGACTACCGCGCGGAAAACGTTCCGATGCTGCAGTTTAGCTCCATTCAACCAGAACCAGATTGCCACCGCCGCCACCGCCACCCGGCCAGGAAGCTTCTTTACGTCTACCGTCCTGGAAATGGAGGCCTGTTCATCCGGTTCCGAATAGTGAGGTAGGTCCGGGAACGGACTGACCGACCGGACTGCCGGTCGGTCCGTTCTGCTTGCTGATCATCGGTGTCAATTTATGGCCGAAAGATTTTCCTCAAGTAATTCACCACCGATGCTGGCCGGGGAGACTGAATAATACTGGAATGTGGTTCCCTCACGGGAGGGTGGACGGAACGAGGCTCGGGCGATGTTCGCAGGGTAATAACTTCGGAGTGATTTATGGCGGTCAAGGGGCCGCCGGGACCTGTTGGTTGGGTGGTTGGTTTCTGCTCTAGATTTTCCGCTTTCATAATGAGGCATTTTGTTCTATGCCTTTTTCGCCAGTAATCAATTTGTAATATCTTGGTAATAAATCATTTTTCTACTATTATAACGATGATGGTGACCTGAATGCGAATCTTAGGGGTGGCGTTTTAGGAACAAAAAGCATACGATTTGCGTTTTATTGCATGGAATAAATGTTTAACAATTACACTCAATTATTTCTGCCATTTTTGCAGAGGTGGGCACCGCTAACCGAAATTTTAGCTTCGCTAACAGCTAATCCGCTAAATCAAAACGTTAGCTTCGATAACCGCTAACCGCTAAATCAACCAATAATTTAGCGGAAGCTAACGCTAACCACTAACAGCTAAATTTGTTAGCACTGTAGAATCAGCATTACTTTGATAAGCGCTGATTTCGGCAATAAAAGAAAATTTTTGTTTCAAAGGTCTAAGAAAAAATACCTGAGATAATTCCGTGCAAAGAATTGCAGGCATTCATGAAAAATGTTTAAAGAACATTATCGCTTAGCATATTATCACATTAAAAGGGTATAAAACATTTCCATGTTCCATGACATAGATTTCTCGATTTTTTATTGGAGTTTTCCATCGCTGTGAAAATTTATGTAAATGCTTTCCAAATAATATTTTCTCTGGATTGTTTTATAGAAAGTTACTTACATTTTGTTGGTTTACACTTGAGCATTACCGGTAAGCGTACCAGTAGAGGCGTATCTAGTAATAAAATTTCAACTTTTTAGTAAAAATACAATGAAATCAGAATAAAAGGAATAAGAATCAGAAGGTAGAAAATTTGTAAAAAAATATTTTGTAGATAATAATTTTACTTGGTTGTTGTGAAAACTTTATTGCGTTGAAATTTGGCCCAACACTTATGAATTTATAAAACTAGTGATGTCCGAGAAAATCGAAAAATCTCCCTTGATGTTTTCAGTGAATGTAAGAGGCCTCGAAGTTTTTAAATATCGATTTATTTGAGTCCGCGTACAAAAGTAGTCCTCTACGGACTTGAGACAGCAACTTTGTTTATGGAAGTGCACTTGCCGTATTTGAACGAAAGATGTTGCGGACTATTTTTGGCGGAATACAAACCGACAGCGGAGAGTGGCATAGGCGTATGAGCCATGAGTTTTATTTTTATTTATTTATTTATTTATTTCGTCAACCGATGTAGACTAGTATAATGCATATACAGTTTCTTATATAGAAGTCTTATAATTAGATGGTGATTAAAAAATGTTCTTATTCCTTTGTTTCGTTATCTACGCGTTATGATTACGTATTGAATTAAAGTGATGTTTAAGTCTATGCCGAGACATTGTAAAGTCAATGGTTTCGCAGTATTGATTGTACGCTGCCATCATACGATTTAGTGGACCGAATTTTGCATAATTAGTACGATAATGGCTTATGGCAAATAAATTTCGATTACGAAGTTGCCGGGTAGGTGTATAAAAGTTCAGTTTTGATAAAAGTGTTGCTGAGTCAATACGGTGCGAAACGATATCGTTTACAAATGAGACCATTGCATAAATACGACGCTCTTTTAATGATTGTATATTTATAAGCATGCAGCGTGCTTCGTATGATGGAAGAGGAAATGCTGTCCAACCTAATTTACGAAGAGCATATAAGAGAAATTGTTTTTGTACTGATTCTATTCTTTCTTCGTGCGTGATTGAAAAAGGAGACCATGCAATGCTGCAGTATTCCAGTATTGACCTCACATAAGCAATATATAGTGTTTTGATGGTGTATGGATCTGAAAAATTATAGCTAAAGCGTTTAATAAAACCTAGCATGTTGTTTGCTCTGTGTATTATTGTGTTATAATGGTCTATGAAAGTTAGTTTGGAGTCTAAGATAATTCCTAAATCCCTAACTTTTTCACATTTTTCTACTATTTGATTTCCTAATATGATTGATATTTCCGGTGTAATTCTTTTTCTGCTAAATGATATAAGGTTGCACTTTTTTACATTAAGTTCTAATAAGCTTTTTTTACACCATATGTAGAATATGTGTATTTCGTTCTGGAATACATTGATGTCTTCTTCATTTCTTATTTCCAAAAAGAGCTTCATATCGTCGGCATATATTAGCACTTTAAGTTCCTTGAGAATGAAGGAAATGTCGTTTACATACAAGATAAAAAGAAGAGGTCCCAAATGAGAGCCTTGAGGAACACCAGAAGTGACTTGAATTGGATTCGAGGTCTTTCCGTTAAATTTAATTATTTGTTGGCGATTAGTTAAATACGATTCAAGCCATTTCAGGAGCCCTGGCTCAATTCCAATTTTTTGCAATTTGAAAAGCAGCATTGGTATGTCAATGCGATCAAATGCCTTGCTAAAGTCCGTATAGAGTGCTTCTACATGGTTTCCATTATCCATTGCATTCAGTGAGTGGTCTATGAATTCCAGTAAATTTGTCGTAGTCGAACGTCCTTTGAAGAAACCGTGTTGCATTTCTGTAATTCTGTTTTTAATTTGAAGGAATAGTTTTTCATTGATAATAGCTTCGAAAAGTTTTGGAATGCAAGAGATAATGGCAATACCACGATAATTACGTACGTCAGATTTCCGGCCCGATTTAAAGATAGGCACCAGAAATGAGCTTTTCCATATTTTTGGAAAGATTCCGGATTTTAGTGATAAGTTAAAAAGCCAAAACAGAGGAGCAGTGAACTCTATTGCAAGATTTTTTATGAATACTGGAGGGATTCCGTCAGGCCCAGGACCTTTTGAGGCATCCACATTTTTCAAAGCCTGCAAAATATCCTGAGCCTGAAGTTGGTTAACGCCAATATCCATTGAAGAATCCGGAAAAAATGCAAAATAGTCGCGATCGCGATCTTCTTCAGAAAATGTTGTATAGATTTCTTGAAAAAATTTTGCAAAAAGCTTACAAATATTTTCCGAGCTATCCCCAACATTTTCATCAAGATGCATTATGGATGGAAAATTGTCAGATTTTAGTTTAGTTTTCACGTAATTGAAGAAGTTTTTAGGACTGGACTTTATTTCAAGTTCAATTTTTGAATTGTACTCTTCAAACGCATTGCTGATTGCAAAATTTAGCTGGTTGCATACGTCCAAATATCTTGCTAAATTTTCAGTACTGGCATGTTTTTTATAATTTTTATGGGCCTTTTGTTTGCGATTTTTCAAGTTCTTAATCTTACTGTTATACCAGACTGGACTTTTTGTATTTTTGTGACGTCTTCTTTTCTTTAACGGTATGTTCTGTATCATGACTTCTAATAAAATTTTATAGAATGTGTCTACAGCAACTTCGACATTTTCTTCATTCTTGAGAATAAGTTGCCAATTAACACAGTTTAATCTACGTCTAATGTTTTCATAGTTTGCCTTTTCGTATTCAAAAACTTCTTCGAACTCGCAATCGTTGGGTCTATGGTATTTGTGTATAAATAAAGAATATTCAATTGCTGTGTGAAACGCCTCATTTTTCCATAGTGGATTTAATGATTCAGTCACACAGAAGTCTTCATAAATGTTCGTAAGCAAAAAATCTAGGTAGCAATTTTGTTGGTTTTTAATATGGTTAATTTGGTTCAGCCCCAAATTGGCAGTTTTGTCGAAAATAAACTGCAGTGTTTCATTCTCCCCAACGATTGGGAGTAAGATGCATTCATTTTCAGAGTCTGGAATGAAGTCAGCATGGCGTTGATTGAAGTCTCCATAAATGTGAACTTTAACCTCGGGTGGCAGTTGTGATAGAATGTGTTCGGCAATTTGGAAAAATGCTTCGTAAGTTGTTTTATGAGCTTGGTCTGGAGGAAAATACACCGAGGCGAATACATGTGTTTCTCCTGCTAAATGTGATTTTACCCAGACATGCTCGAATTCTTTAAATTTTGTTGTCGTTATAATTTCGGAATTGAAATTAGACGACAAAGCTATGAGGACTCCGCCACCTGACTTCTTTTGAGACTCAAGAAAATTTCTGTCGTCTCTGAATACGTTAAAGGCACTTCCAAAAATTTCTTCACTTTTTACGCTTTCATTCCAGCTTGTCTCAGTTGCCAGAATAACAGAAAAGGATGAGCTATGTAAATTTTTATAAATTTCCTTCATTTTGGCTGGACTTTTCATGCGATTGAAATTTTGACAATAAATCAAAATTTCAGTCACATTCTGTTTTAGTGAAGAAATTGACGGAAGAGGGTCGGTTGAAGAAATACTTAAATTAGTTACCTCTTTCTCATCGAAAGGAGTCGTTACTTCCGAAAATTCTGGTTGGTGCTTCGGACCGGATGGCTAAATTTATCGGCGCTTTCCCTCGCACGTTGCAGGTACTGGATTCTCTGATTGTTGAGATGCCGTCGATAACCTTCCAAGTCGTTAGATGCTGCCTGTTTCGGTACACCAAATTCCTCGTGTACCTCGAAAAAGATTTTCTGCAGGTCCTGCGCAGAGACCGGTAGTCCTTCTGAAGCCAAATTCATCTTTATGCTGGTGTTCGTCATGCCTTCGTAGCAGAACGTCGGTTCCTTGTCGTGCATGTATGCCAGGTAAAGACGAATGAGATACATAATTTTCGGATCTCGCAGTCGCGCTTTCAGGAAACGTCCGTCTCCGCCAGCTGATTGCTGCGTTAAGCTGACGATAGGTGGACGCATCGGGTCGGGTGTCCAGGTAGATGTTGAGTGCGATGATGACGTTGACGGTGTTGACGCAGTGCTATTTCCCGCTGGTGGTGATTCAATTCTATTGTGTTTTGTCTGGTGGCCCGTGTGGTAGGGGTTTAGAATTTCACCCTTTTGGAAGTCAATAAACTTTGGCACTGAAAGTCCTGCAATTGGGTGGTCCGTAGTTGATGGTGGACCAGCAAATTGTACTTTCGCTGTGGCCAGTAGCTGTTTGTCCGAAGCATTCGTACGGGTTTGTTTACCGATTCTATGATTGCTATTTATATTGTTCTTAGTTTTGATGCGCTGTTGTTTACTGCGTTTTCTGCTACGTCTGGCTTTTTCCGCAGCTCTTTCCTGAAGCCTACGAGTCCGTTGTTTGGCGTCATACATCGACCAGTTCTGCATCCAGCGCCATTTATTGCCCAAAAATCGCCATCCTGGAGATGAATGGTCAGTCTAGTCTAGTCAGTTGTAGACACTATTTGGAAAAAGTTGGGAGACTACGGTGGCTTTGGGCCGGCCACATCGCAAGGATACCGAACGACTGTTCAGTAAAATCCGTTCTCTTCAAGAGCCCCACCGGCAACAAGAATAGAGGGGCCAAACGAGTTAGATGGTTTGACCAGGTTGAAGCCGACTTGCATGTGCCGAGACGCGTAACAAATTGTAAACGAGTAGCCTAGGACCTAGAAGTACAATGGAGAGGAATTCTTGATACGGTAAGAGCCACCCCGGCTCTTGGCTGGTAAAGTACGTACAAAAGTTTAGAATTTGGAATCCTTCGACCGAAGCCTGTGCGATATTTCTCACAAATTTTCCTTCTGCCAAAAAAAGTTAGCGGTTTATTTAGCGGTACACAAATTTAGCGGAAGCTAACAAAAACGCTAACGGTTATAAAAATTAGCGAAAACGCTAACCGCTAACCAAAATGTTAGCTGAGCTAATTAGCTGTTAGCGGATTAGCGGAATTGTGCCCACCTCTGCATTTTTGACCGAGTAAAACTTGGATTTGATTTCATAACAAACTAGAAACTAGTGCTTTTGGTGGAGAAATCAAAAAATATCTTACTTTTGAAAAAACAGTATAATAATAAGATGATTAAATACACGGTTTCACTTTTTTCATAACCAGAAAAAAATCTTTGCCACGGGTATAATCGCGGGTTTGACGTAGAACAACAAATGTTCCAAATAACAATACTAAAGCCACTTACTTGACTGGTTTACTGGTTTTACTTAATTTTTTAAGATGAAACCTCTGGTTTTATAATGATACTAGCTGACCCGACAAACTTCGTATTGCAACAAATTCAACTGTGTTGTACATAAATCGTGAATCTCGGATGACCTCTGTCACAATCTCGAGTTTTGCAAGTTTCTGAGGAGTTCATTGGTGTTTTAATATACAAATTTTCCTCACAGTAAAGTAGAAAACAACTCTCCCCATTGCTTAGCCTGATAAAATATAGCGGATGGCATTTAAACATTCGCCATCATTACAAACCATTTCGCCGAATACCATTTTGCGGAACACCAATTCTCGGTTGACCATAACGCGGCATATAGATTTTCGCAGAATATACCATTTCGCGAAAAACCTTACGCGGGATGTACCATTTCACGGAAAATCTTTTCGCAGAAAGTACCATTTCGCAGGGATGACCCTACTGAAGGAAAGCAATAGAGGTCAGTAGATCTAGGAAAATAAATATACCTAGACAGAGGTCTACGGGGTTTGTGTTTCATTTGTATGGCAGCCCCTCCTCTTAGTGGGGTGAGCGGTCTCTAACCATCATAAGAACCTTCCCCGGCCTCAAAAACCCCTACATACAAATTTTCACGCCGATCGGTTCAGTAGTTTTCGATTCTATATGGAACATACGGACAGACAGACAGAAATTTGAGTTTCATTTGTATGGCAGCCCCCCTCTTAGTGAGGGAGAGATCTCTAACCATCATGAGAACCTTTCTCGGCCCCAAAAACCCCTACATACAAATTTTCACACTGATCGATTCAGTAGTTTTCGATTCTATAAGGAACATACGGGCAGACAGAAAGAAATCCATTTTTATAGGTATAGATTTGAATGGGAGCCCCCCCTCTTAGTGGGGGAGGAGTCTATAACCATCATAAGAACCGTTCCTGGCCCCAAAAACCCCTACATACAAATTTTCACGCCGATCGGCCTAGTAGTTTTCGATTCTATTTGGAACATACGGACAGACAGACAGAAATTTGAGTTTCATTTGTATGGCAGCCCCCCCTCTCAGTGGGGGGAGGAATCTCTAACCATCATAAGAACCTTTCCTGGTCCCAAAAACCCCTACATGCAAATTTTCACGCCGATCGGTTCAGTAGTTTTCGATTCGACAGACAGACAGACAAACATTTGTGTTTCATTTGTATGGCAGCCTCCCTCTTAGTTGTGGGAGGGGTCTCTAACCATCATAAGAACCTTTCCTGGCCCCAAAAACCCCTACATGCAAATTTTCACGCCGATCGGGTCAGTAGTTTTCGATTCTATAAGGAACATACGGACAGACAGACAAACATTTGTGTTTCATTTGTATGGCAGCCTCCCTCTTAGTTGTGGGAGGGGTCTCGAACCCTCATAAGAACCTTTCCTGGTCCCAAAAACCCCTACATGCAAATTTTCACGCCGATCGGCCTAGTAGTTTTCGATTCTATTTGGAACATACGGACAGACAGACAGAAATTTGAGTTTCATTTGTATGGCAGCCCCCCCTCTCAGTGGGGGGAGGAATCTCTAACCATCATAAGAACCTTTCCTGGTCCCAAAAACCCCTACATGCAAATTTTCACGCCGATCGGTTCAGTAGTTTTCGATTCGACAGACAGACAGACAAACATTTGTGTTTCATTTCTATGGCAGCCTCCCTCTTAGTTGTGGGAGGGGTCTCTAACCATCATAAGAACCTTTCCTGGCCCCAAAAACCCCTACATGCAAATTTTCACGCCGATCGGGTCAGTAGTTTTCGATTCTATTTGGAACATACGGACAGACAGACAGAAATTTTAGTTTCATTTGTATGGCAGCCCCCCCTCTCAGTGGGGGGAGGAATCTCTTACCATCATAGGAACTTTCTACGGCCCCAAAAACCCCTACATGCAAATTTTCACGCTGATCGGTTTAGTAGTTTTCGATTCTATAAGGAACATACGGACAGACAGACAGAAATTTGAGTTTCATTTGTCTGGCAGCCCCCCTCTTAGTGTGAGGAGGAGTCTCTTACCATCATAAGAACTTTTCCTGGTCCCAAAAACCCCTACATGCAAATTTTCACGCCGATCGGGTCAGTAGTTTTCGATTCTATAAGGAACATACGGACAGATAGACAGACATTTTTGTTTCATTTGTATGACAGCCCCTCCTCTTAGTGGGGGGAGGGGTCTCTAATCATCATAAGAACATTTCCTGGTCCCAAAAACCCCTACATGCAAATTTTCACGCCGATCGGGTCAGTAGTTTTCGATTCTATAAGGAACATACGGACAGACTGACAGAATTTTGTGTTTCATTTGTATGGCAGCCGCCGTCTTAGTGAGCGAGGGATCTCTAACCATCATAAGAACCTTTCCCGGCCCCAAAAATCCCTACATGCAAATTTTCATGCCGATCGAGTCAGTAGTTTTCGATTCTATGAGGAACATACGGACAGACAGACAGATATTTTTGTTTCATTTGTATGGCAGCCCCCCTCCCTCTCAGTGGGGGGAGGGGTCTCTAACCATCATAAGAACCTTTCCTGGTCCCAAAAACCCCTACATGCAAATTTTCACGCCGATCGGTTCAGTAGTTTTCGATTCTATATGGAACATACGAACGGACAGACAGAAATTTGAGTTTCATTTGATTGACTAAGAGGGGGGCTTCTTAGTGTGGGGAGGAGTCTTTTACCATCATAAGAACCTTTCCTGGTCACAAAACCCCTACATGCAAATTTTCACGCCGATCGGGTCAGTAGTTTTCGATTCTATAAGGAACATACGGACAGATGGACAGACATTTTTGTTTCATTTGTATGGCAGCCCCTCCTCTTAGTGGGGTGAGGGGTCTCTAATCGTCATAAGAACCTTTGCTGGTCTCAAAAACCCCTACATGCAAATTTTCACGCCGATCGGGTCAGTAGTTTTCGATTCTATAAGGAACATACGGATAGTGATGTCCGAAATTTTCAATTATTCGATTACCGATTAATCGGTGAGCGTTGTCTGCACTAATCGATTAATTCAACTATTCGTGTCAGTGGTGTTCGATTACAAATATTCGAATATTTCTTTGATTAATTCGATTAATCGAACGATTATGAACGATTACGGACCATTATTCGGGGATTATTCGTACTGATTGAACTATTCGATTAATTCAACTACTCGTGCTGGCAGTATTCGATTAAAAATTATTCGAATATTCCTTGTGTTATTCGATTAGTTGAATTAATCGAACGATTAGCGGACATCACTACATACGGACAGATAGATAGACATTTTTGTTTCATTTGAACGGCAGCCCCTCCTCTTAGTGGGGGAGGGGTCTCTAACCATCACAAGAACCTTTCCTGGTCCCAAAAACCCCTACATGCAAATTTTCACGCCGCTCGGTTAGATTAAAACGGCAAGCAGATTTATTGCTTCTATCATGGAGAATACTAAAATTCATCACCAAAATCATGTTTGTTCTCAAACAAAAATTCATGAAGACAAATTGAAATTGAGATTGTCTAACTAAATATATTTAATTTGTTGAAACAATCAGTTTTCGAAGATGCAAAATTTAGATGCTGTGTTGATTTTATCTGCCTATCATATGATATCAATGTGCACGATAAACTTTAATGCGCTAATGCCACAAACCAACGGAGACTGCTGAAAATTTATTAATCGTTATAGGATACATTTCATTATGGTCGCTATAAACCAAATCGATCAGATCAGGATGATCTTACAGGAAAATTTTAACTTTTCTGCTCACGGATGTATTTACAAGTTAACAAAGCTGACGGACGGATTTAGTTTTATACCAGAGCTTCAAAAGCTTCATTAAATTACGACGGTAGCTGACAAGCAGCGAAAAGCATGATCGGTTTTGTTGTTTCTTTCTGCAGAGCGTGATAAGACTACTTACGCATATAACCTGATTGTTGAAAAGGTCATAAAAACCTTCTGAAGAGCGAGTCCCTTCGTAGGAAGGCAGTTTTATAGCGGTCATCAGCAAGTTCTGGTGGAGCTCATAGTTTTCTTAGCGGTTTTATGAAATTGGTCATGAAAATCACTAGAGGAACGTAATAAAACCTAGAATTGTTACTTGAGAAAATACGGAAAAGAGTACGAAGAAAAACGTGACAAAAACTGAACAAACGGGTTAGAAAAAAAGAAAAAATGCGAGAGAGAAAAGAATAAAAGCTGACATTAAAAACTGACATTAAAAAACGTGACAGAATGGGAGGGAGAAAAACATGGGAAAACGGAAAAGAAAAACAGAATGTG
Source organism: Sabethes cyaneus (assembly GCF_943734655.1). NCBI lineage: Eukaryota > Metazoa > Arthropoda > Insecta > Diptera > Culicidae > Sabethes > Sabethes cyaneus. The sequence goes on along the minus strand of NC_071354.1, from coordinate 29,510,461 downwards.
ACAGCAAACATGAACCTAATGAGAGGAAGAACGGAACAGACGCGTACGAAAAAATAGAAAAGAAGTTGAAAAGGGAAAATAGGCGAAACGGGACTGAAAATGACAAAAAAACGTAAAGGAAAATTAAGCGGAAAATTCAGGATAAAGAAAGAGATAACAGCGGTCAAAGAGCGCGATGGAAAAGTGAGAAAATGGAAGAGAAAAATGGAGAAAAACGAGAAAAACGAAATAGAAAACAAGTAGATTTTAAAAAAGAGAAAAATAGCGAATCCCGAAAAGAATAGCGAGACGAATTGAGGTAAACGGGAAAAGCAAAAAGCATGTCAAACGGTATATGAAAAAGGAAAGGAGAAAAAGTGAAAACGAGAAAATGGAACAGAAAAAGAAAAAAAACTAGGTCAAAGAATCAAGAAAACGGGAAAGAAAAGAAGTAAAAACAGGAGATAAAAAAGGAATACCGGAGATCAAAGGACGAGACAGAAAAAAAGGAAAAACAGCGAGGAAAACCGGAACAGATGGACAGACGAAACCCGAGATGGAAAGAAGATAAGAAAAAGACCAAGAAAATTTAGAAAAAGACGTAAACTGGAAAAGAACGTGAAAGAAAAAAGTGTGAAACACAGGTTTCAAAGAAAAATGGGACAGAAAACGAAAAACCACGAAACATTGAAAGAAAATATGGGACAGCAAAAGTTAAAACGATAAAAAAGATGAAAACGGAATGAAAAGGAAGAATAGTAAGAGTAAAAGCAAATAAAAACTGTACAGAAAGGGAGAAAAATGGAACAAAAAAAGGCAAAACGTGTGAGAGAATAAGACAAAAAAAATTCCAATCCTAATACATATTAAGTAAAAGTTCGTTTCTAATTTCTTGCCCATGTCCATTTCCAAGTTCAAGTCCAAGTCAGTTGTCACATGTTCGAGTCTCGGTTGGCCGGTGCTGCTAGAGTCAGTAGGATCGTTGCATTAGCCCCGTGTTCTGTTATCTTCTAACCGACTGTGAAGTGTGTCAATAAAGAAGGGTCCCAATCCGAAGTCTAATTTCAAGTCCAACTTAAACCTAATTTATGTTCACTCTCATTCAAATGAAGAAATATACAAATCCTCAATATTAGCAATAAAAAAGGAGAATAGAAAAAATGATCTCTCGTGGCATGAAAATTAAAGTGGCACTTAAGACCTCAACCGATAAACCAGTAAAAAATTTAATCCTATGACGTCAAGCAGAAATTAACCAAAGTGCACCGTCATCAAGTAAACTGTCCATCTTAAAGTTTGCATATTGCTCTGCCAAACAAAACAAATGCAGATCAAGTCTCCCGCCAAACGGCTGACCACCACCATCAGCTGCAAAGAATGCGGCTGTGTTCCGTCCGCTTGCCGTCCGTCCGTCCGTCATCCTCCCGATTTGATGGGTGGGGAAAACCTCGTAAATACCCGTGCGTGGACTTGCCGACCAGTTCCCAGATCATACCGAAACCGACCGAAGCACCCAAGCCGCGACGACAACAACAACAACGTGGGAATGCACGCCGAGCCGACCGACATTCCTCGGGATTCGATTCTTGGAAGCAACCAGTTTGCCACGAGTTTGACGATTGTTTGACTAGTGCAGTAAACAAAACCGAAAACGACCGACTGCATTGCATTGGTAGAAAGTTGCACCATGCATCAACCGTTAAGTGTGTTGTTTGCGTTCCAGCCAACCAGCGAGTAGGGTGCAGAGGTGCCGCGATGTTCAAGAGGGTTTTTATTATTAACGCGAAGTGCATTGCTTCCGAAAGCCGGACATCCCGCGGATGAATCACACACGGACTCTAACCTACGGGCGCTAGTATTTTTAGCATCCGATGCACTCGCTGCGGATGTTTTTTTTTTGTTGCATTACTATTTGCGCAGAATTCCCAGACTCGGTCGGTCCCTTTCGCTCGCCCAGCAGCACATGTCGTCGAGTTGCATCGGCCGGCGGAGTGCCCTTTCGAACGCGCGCGGCAAGCAAGAACGCGCCACCATGCCACCCGCCGCCCGAGAATGCACTCGGCGTCGACTGCTGCGGCTGCTGCTGCTGCACCCCAGTCAGACAGTGCAGTGTGTTGTGCACATAGAACAACACGTCAACAGTCACGCACAAACAACATGGCTCACAGCGAAAACAGCATTCCGATTCGGCGGCTCCCTTTCCCGGGATGGTAGACAGGGCAGTGCGCGGTGATCGGTTCTGCCGTGGAGGACGTCCAATGCGTAGTTAGGAGAGGAACTGTAATGGTAGGACTAATGGCTGATTTTTTTTCAGGCAGACAAAAACAAAGATCATAACTATTTATGTCAATGTCTGAGTAGAACTCAAAGTTCTGCATTCTCTAGTTCACTTGTTTCTGTTTTCTCCAAATCCAAATATCCCAATCCAAATAAAAAATTTCAAAAATTTACCATTTTCCAAATAAAACACGAAATTTGACATTACAATATGACGTTATTTATACAACCACACTCGTTTATGCTTTTACTGGGCTTGCTGGGCTCTTGGCCCACAAGGAAGCAATATTGTACCAGTATCATTTCTTATATACACAATAGATGTTTCAAATTTACAATCAAAACTATGTGATTAATTGCGGAGTCAGAAATTAATCGTAATAGTTATTTAAGGCTCCGATAAGCTGATCCAAGGATGTATTTTTTAAATTGTACAGAACTATAATTCTGTAACAGTAATTCAAGTTCGAATTCCATTACAAACCCAAGTCGAAATTCGGGTTCAAATTCAAATTAGGATCTAAATTCAGACCCAATTTCAGACTCAATGTATGGTTCAAATTTCAGGTCTAAATTTGGGCTCAAGTCGGTCCAGATTCAGGTCTAAGCTGAGCTTCAAATACTGTTCAAAAATTCAAATTCCGATTCAAATCCAGGTACAAATTCCGAATAAAATCCAGCTCTAATTCAGGATCAAATTTAGGTCTGAACTCAGGACCATATTGATGTTCAAATTCAGAACTTCAAGTCGAAGTCTGGTCTACATTCAGGTTCGATTTAAAGTCCCAATTTCGGTTTGAATTCGGATACAAATTCATGTCAATAACTTTTTTTGTGTAAGGAAATATAGACATAGTTTCTTCGGCAAAGTTGTAAATATTGTAAAAAGAAGCAACTTTGCTGAAGAAATAAAATTTCTAACTTTATCGAGTGCTGAACTATAGGGCACATTCTTTAAAACTTCTTTAAACGATGGTTTTTCATACTTAGCTTTTCTTAGTTGCATTTTACAAGAATACAATGTTCTAGGCAATTATTGAAGCTCTCAAAAAACACGTTTTCGCAGAAGACCACAAATTTCTTGGACTCTTATTTGCTGAGTTATCGCATATTCAAACTTTGAATTTCCTAAGCTTCACAAGTCCATGGGGTAAAATGAGGCAAGCGGAATTATGAAATCAGCGCTTCATATTAAAACTTAAGTCGAGTACTATAAACTTGTACGGGTTCTGCTTGTCCCTAACCACCCAAATGAGAGTACGGCAAGCATACGTTTTATGTGTTTCGCGTTCGCTAAAGGCTCGATACACGTTCATTTTTTTGTGTTCGTATATAGACTCATGGGTTCTTCGGCAAAGTTATAGAAAATATAAAGGTAGACAGTTTTGCTGAGGAAATGACACTTCTATCTCTATCGAGCTATTCAGCATTTTCTTTGGAAATTATTTAAAAAGAAGTTTTTCATATTTACCGTATATTGGTTGCATTTTACAAGAATATATGGTTCTAGGCGATTATTGAAAAACTCAAAACACATGTTTTAGCAAAAGGTTGTAAATCTCTAGGACCTTTCCTTACAAAGTTATCGCTTATTTCAGCTTTCTTTTTCCTTAACTTCAAGAGCCAAAAGCGACAACTTTGTAAGGAAAGCTCCTAGAGATTTGCAATCTTCTGCAAAAATGTGTATTTTGAGTCCTTCAATAATCGCCTAGAACCAAATATTCCTGTAAAATGCAACGAACTTAAGCTAAGTATGAAAAACTTCTTTTTAAAGAATTTCCAAGGAAAATCCCCTATAACTTTGCACTCGATAGAAATAAAAATGTCAATTCTTTAGCAAAGTTGTTTGCCTTTATATTTTCCATAACTTTGTCGAAGAAACCATGTGTCTATCTACGAACACAAAAAATGGACGTGTATCGAGCCTTTAGCGAACGCAAGACCCATAAAACGTATGCTTGCCATACTCTTATTTGGGTGGTTGGGGACAAGCGAAACCCATACAAGTTTATAGTACTCGACTTAAGCTTTAAATGATGAAATACTGATTTCATAATTCCGCTTGCCCCATTCTACCCCATGGGGTCGTGAAGCTACTGAAATGTAAAGTTTGAATATGATACCTTAGAAAGTAAAAGTCCCAGAGAAAAATACAGGTCTTCTGCGAAAACGTGTATTTTGAGAGGTTCGATAGTTGCCTAGAATATTGTATTCTTGTAAAATGCAACTAACAAAAGCTAATTATGAAAAACCAATTTTTAAAGAAGTTTTAAAGAATATGCCCTTTAGTTCACCACTCGATAAGGATAGAAATTTTATTTCTTCAGTAAAGTTGCTTGTTTTTACAATATTTACAACTTTGCCGAAGAAACTATGTCTATATTTCCTAACACAAAAAAGTTATTTTTTTATTTTCATTATAGTAAGCAATGACTATCTTTTGACAGTTTTAGATTAAGGGGGATATTCATACGAACCAAATGGTGCTGTAGACCATAAACGATAAAGTGAAAGCAAAAGATACTAGGAAAAGGTTCTGCTTTTCACTATTTTGAACCACTGTGAACTGGTCGATAATTTTCAATAGTGGTTAAGACTTTACTCTTACAAACAAATATAAGTTTACAGAAATATTTCATCAACCTCCGTCAGTCGCTGATTCAATCTAAATTGACAATTGGATTGGAAATTATGCTCGAAATTGAACCTAAAATTGGAATAGAAATTGGGCGTAAATTGGATTTGAATTGGGCTTGAGATTAGACATGGAATTAAACTTAAAATTGAAATTCAAATTTTACTGCAAATTTAACTTGAAATCAGAGTTTTAATTTGACTTAAAATTGGAATTAAATTAGACTAGAATTTGGACAAGGACACGAAATTAGCTCCTCTTACACGCTCTACCTTTTTTGTGTTCTTTTTTTTTCTTTTTCACGCGTTAGATTCCACATTAGATTAAGTTTTAACGTTAGATTTTCCACATTAGATTAAGTTTTAACGTTAGAAATATACTTACAGCTTTAGTCTTATTATTTCCTCTTGTAGATTTTAGGCACAATTTATATTCTCTCTTTTCAGCAACTTTTAGCCCTTGTAATCACAAAATTTCCGTATAATCTTTAAAATTTCTTCCTTTTACTTTTTTTACACCTTCACTTTCAATATTGCTTTTGATTTGTGTATAACCGGTATAACTGCACATAGTGCAGAATTTCGTCTGTCCGTTGCTTTCCGTCGTTAAGTGTTACCAACGCCTCTTTAGTCAACCTGACTAACAGCTCCCAAACTCCACCCATGTGTAGGGCAGCAGTTGGTAGATTGCAAAGCACCGCATACAAAAGTAACAAAATCCCCCCGTCTCAACAGGTCGAAGATTCTATACGGTACGGTATTTGAACCTATACCAATTTGATATCTGTGCTTGGGAAGTACGCCAGAGGGAAAACCCTCTTCTTCAACCGATGTTATCGCTTGAACATTTAACCTAGTCCAATTTGATGTACTGAGTAAACAATTTTGTTAACGTGTACAACCACTCCTCTTCTGCAACCTATTTTATCTTTAAACATTGAATCTAGTCCAATTTGATGTCCTGAGAATGAAACGTCATAGAAAAGTGAGCGGTCATTCTTTCCTTTTACCAAATTGCATCCATATACTGCAAGTATTTGTTCGGAACGGTTGTCTTGCACCGAAACAGGGCTGAAGGGATATCTGTGCATATGACGTGACACAACAGCTCTTCAAGCGGGGAAAATCAGTGACTGTCTTATCCGAGAATAGTTTTTGTGCCTTTCAGTTGCCGCTTTGCGTCAGTTAGTTGCTTTCAATTCTTTACATAGTTTCAATTGGATGTCTGTCAGATATGCAATTAGCTGCATAGTAGAGTGTCGATAGGAACTAGTAAGATGCAGAGAACGTTAGCTAATTGACATTTTAACTGACTGTCCACATATTAGTTGTAAAACAATTATACTTCAAATCAATCTGTCACACGAGCAGGAGCGAAGAGCAAAATAATATCAAAATGCGTTATTGGAAATCGAATAACTCATATCAAAATTTGGTCTTGTTTTGGCTGACATAGTTGGTAAAATAACAAAAAATAATATCAAAATTTTACTCCTCTAAGGCCAAATGAATAACTACTTGTGTTATTTGAATAACAAAGCAATAACATGACTGGATTCAGAGTTTAGAATAACATATTTTAATACTATTAAGGTATTAAATAACAAATGCAGTAGTATATTAGATATTAAAAAATTATTTTATAAAATAGTTATCATCTAAAATCTCTTTAATCAATAAAAAAAATTGTATGTAATATATCGAATGTCATTTTAAGGCCAAAATAAGATATGATAACAAAATCAGTTATTAAACTCATCTTACAACCACTGTTTTAAATGTCTACTCAATAACAAAATGTGTTATCAATGTATCTCCATATCTATTCAATAACAAAATATACCATTATAACACAGTTTGATATTGTTTTTATATTATTTTGCTCTTCGCTTCTGCTCAGGAATGAATGATGGTGCTATCAACAATTTCGTGGAAATTGACGAATGCGAATCAGTATTGTAAATGATAACTTAGAATAGCTATTTATTCAGACTTAGGACTACGTCTTTCAGGAAGGTGATTCTGGTTCATATATCTTTTCTTTCTTAAATTAGACTTGAAGTTGGGTTTGGACATGAAATTAGCCACCAAGTTTTAACAGAAATTAAGTTTGACATTTTTTATCTTACTCTTTTATACGTTTTTATACCTCTCATCTGTTCTATTTTTTCCAATCTCGTTTTGTTATGTACCGTTTTCTTGGTTTTTGCTCTCATTTTTCGTTTTCCTTTCGTTTGTTTTCATTTTCTCTTGTTTTTCTTTTTTCTGTACCGTGTTTTATATTTATTTGATTTGTTTTTCTCCGAATCCTGTTCCATTTTTTTCATTTTCAGCCCTTTTTTATCCCTTGTTTCTTCCTCATTTTTTGTAATTTTTTTCCGTTTTTCCTCTCCTTTTGCTCCTTTTTTCATATCTAGTTTTTGTCTGTTTTTAACTCTCCTCCTTCTCGATTTTCGTCTCCGTCTTTTCCGTGTTTTCTCTTTTAGTTGTCTCGGTATCTCTTCTTTCTAGTCACGTTTTCCTTTTCCATTTACCATTTTTCGTTTACCTTTTTCTTCAGTTCGTTTTTCCTATTTTTCTTTTTTCTTCTTTTGGCCTACTTCCCTGTCCCCCGTTCCCACGGTTTTTTTGCTCGCTCGATATTCTTCTTTTCCCTCTTGGTTTCTCTCGTTTTCTGCTTTGTTTTCCCTCTTTTTTCTCGTTTTCTACATCACGTTTCTTTTCATTTTCTGTTCAGTCTTCCCTAAATATGTCTGGGTTTTCCGGTTTTTTTGCCACTGTTTCCTTTGTCTTTTCTTTTCCTGTCTTCCTCTGATTTTCCTGACCCTGATTTAGTAGCTATCATCCTCTTGTTTTTTCTGTTGTTTCAAAAAAAGAGTCTTTTCATCTCTTTTCTTCCATTGACTGGTGTGATTTTCCTCCAGTATCGATCCTCCAGTACCCATTAACTCCTTGTCTAATTTATTGTTTTCATTTACTCCGTTTGTTTTTTTTATTTTGCCCTGCTTTTCCTCTTTTTCTGTTCTGTTTTTTAATTTTCCTTTTTTTCTATTTTGTTCCTTTTCTATCCAATTTGTCCTCATTTTTTTCACGTTTTCCTAGTTTGCTTAATCGTTTTTCCATTTTCTCTCTCATTTTTCTTCTTTTCTTTTCCGTTCTCACCAGAATTCAGAATTACCAATCAACCAATCAGACGGACGTAAAATCATTTCCCAGAATCGAGAATGACTATCGTCTGCCTGTCAATTTAAGGTTAGTTCTTCGGATAAACACACGTAATGTGTGTCATCATCTACGATACGCCAATCAGCAGCAGCAGTATCATTCTCAAAGCTGCAGCATGCAAAAAAACAATAAACGCTTCCTGAAGGGAGAAGCCATTCCGCGCGTTCGGTCATGCCTCAGTCACTGCTGCTGCTGCTTGCTGTCATCATAATCCAGGTATTGCGCATTTTCATTCATACTAAACTGAGTGTGCACACAACACAGACAGGTACTTACTACGGTTCTACACTGCAAAGTGAGCTTGCTTTCAGTTTGTTCTTCCGCCAGCCACCAACCAACCAGCCAGTGCTCCCTGGTGGTGGTCGGTCTGTTGTGCTATTGGATGGAGGTGATTAGAACGTAGTTTACTATTTTACTACTGCCCCAGTAGCTATAAAAATAAACACCGGAGCAGAGGAGGAGCAGGAAGCATCCAGCGCAGCGCAGCGGAGCGAAGGTTCAACCGGTAGAAAATTCTACGCTGCCAAATTGCTTTCAAGCTAATCGAAAACAACAACAACAGACATTCGACAGTCAGAAGCATTCTTCGTTTGTTACTCTCGGAGGAACGACTCAATTTTTCCGGGTTTATGTGCAGATAGGGTGGGAAACTGAACGGTGTCAGAACCGGAAAAATTTCGGGAAAAAAACAAACTAGTTTCTATTTTACCCTCAACTCCCTCCGGTATATGTCGGGTGCATCCGACTAGAGTAGCTTGTGGGTTATTTTCCTGCCAATCGTAAAGTGCATACCGCCCGGTTGAGTAGTAAACCAGCTTCATAATGAAAAATAATAATAATAATTATAACTGCAGTCGTAGTATTCAGCGTCGATGGGGGAAGAGGGAAAAGTTGTTTCTGTAAACAACTTCGTCCCGCCACCACCCCTCGGGCACACAACAAACTCCGCTGTCCGGCGTTGGGTGTTCTGGGTGAAAATGTCTGTCGTCCGACGAGCGAGCGAGGAGCGAATGTAACATGGACTATGGCCGCGTCCCCCGGTGGGCATTTCCTAGTTTGCTTTCCTGGCTGCGCTGGCTGGCTGGAGGGTACCGCGAGTGCACTCGAGCAGCAGGCAAGGCAGAGGGAGGGAGGGAGGCAGGGTTACCACCCAGAAGCACACGCGTATTTTGATTGTGCAACACTTGAAAGTAGCGCTACTATGGCGACAACGTTTTGCGCTGTCGTCGTCAAAGTGTCGCGACCGACGACGACGACGCCAAACGGCGCGGCACGTCCGGACCGGGGAAGAGTCACGTGCAATTTCGCTGGTATTTGTTGTTGCTTTTGCAGTTGTTTTTTCGCTCTTCTGCATTGTGCAATGATGCAACGCGTGGAAATAGGGCACCCAAACGCAGGATGGTACAAACGAACGGAAATATGGTGTTATTTTTTGTTTCTTGCTTTTTGAGCTTGTTGTTTCCATGAGCGAGCGGTGTGAAGTTGGTTTCCAAGTGAGCTCACTGATTAACGAACTAGCATTACTAAGAACTTTAATTTCTACACCATATGTAAATGAAAACGAAAATAAGATCTGTTTATCAAAGTCAACTAAATTTGACAATTACAACCACTATATTTAGTCGTATCACTCCTCAGCATTCTTCAACTGAAGAGTTTTACAGAAGCTACCTTACTGAAATCACATCTTATAATATAGTGTAGCCCTTCTTCATGAAGTTAACATACTGTTTCAGATTATTATATGGTGTGCCCCAGGGAAGCAAACTTGGACCTTTGATTTTCTGGGGTATAAAAAATTCAAGAATCATTAGCAGCTTTGCGGAAAAAACAGCAAAAACATTTTGAAAGCCCTGTCGGTGGGTGTCAGACAATTGAACTTTTCGCACTTGCCACAGAAATTACTTGATTTCGTAAAATCAAAACAAAAAGCGTTCTAGTATAATATTGCATGAATTTTTACAATTGCTTTGATATACTTTGATGTTGATTTTAACCTCTAATTTCCAGTTCGGTGAGCGAATCCTAGACCTAGAATTGGTTCCTCCCGAGCAGTGACTCTATCTACCTTGAATTAAAATTGGTATATCAGAAACAACTGCATGCATGGTTAGGCTGACCAAACGTCACGCATTTGCGGAACAATTCCGAATTTTGATGACTTGTCCCGGATTACCATGTGACCCGTATTGATTGACTGGAAGATCGAAAAACAATGAATCTTTGGAAATTCTACATTTAAGTCCTTACAGTAATGTTCCGATTTTGTCAGCTCCCGATTTTGTCTACCCCCGATTTTATCAGCGTTTTATCCCGATTTTGTCAGCCTATAAATTTTGTTTAACTTTTGTGCTTTTAAACATGATTTATGAAACTTTTCAGCCTGCTTGAAACTATTCTGATTCTCTGGGGAGAGTTTTTGAATAAAATGATGCCTTATTGCGCGTAATTCGGGGTCAACATTAGGGTATTTTTATTGTAAAAGTTCTATAGTTCCTAAACAAGCAAAGATAGAGGTAGACTATATACAGCAATGTTGTGTATTTTTACTATTTGTACAACTTTGTGAAACAAGAAAAAGTCATACAACAACTACAAAAACAGCTAAAATAGAAAAACTGATTTTAACGATTTTTAATAGGATTTTTGTATCTTCGCTGACAAGATAGAAGTTTACAGTCTTCAGCAAAATTTCTTGTAATAATATGTTGTTAAACTTTGCAGAACACATCAATGTGTTATATTAAAACTGAAGAAAAATAAATTTTTTATTGCACTTTTATTAATCAAAATTTGAATTCCGCTGAACGATAGAACTTTTAATTTTAAGAAACTCTTCCAAAGGTTCCATAAACCTGAAACCAAATTTTTCCGCTCAAAGCTAATGCGCACCAAAAAAGGTTCTGGACCAGTGTGCTGTGCCCGGTTCATTGAGCTTTCGAGGGGTTAAAATTTAATTTCTAGTAGAAGTCTTCGATATTGCAAGGTTTTAAGTCTTGATTTGGAAAAAAATTCGAAAAATAAATTTCCCGATTTTGTCAGTTTCCCCATTTTGTCAGCCCAAAATTCAACATGGGGTTGACAAAATCGGAACAATACTGTATTTAGATCTCAGCTCAGCTCATATTCCGATCCAAATACATTTCGGTCTAAATCCAAGTTCAAATTCAGATCCAAATTTAGATAGAAATTCAGATCTAAATTTGGCCACGATTCAAATCTAATTTTGAGTTCAAATTTATATCGACTTTCAATTCCATATTCAGGCTTAAATTCTCGTCTGACCTCAGGTCTAAATTTAGTTTTAAATTCAAGTTCAAATGAAGTCTAATTTCAGGCCAGCTTCAAGTTCAATATAGACTCAAATTTAAGTCTAAAGATTCAAATTCTGTTTCAAACTCCGGTCTGTATTAGAGTCCAGATATAAATTTAGGTCAAGATTGCGTTCTGAATTCAACTTCAAATTCCAGTCTAAATCCAAGTCTCAGTCTAGGTCCAAGTTCTGAACCAAAAAAAAGTCAAAATTTTGGTTCGAATTCCTTTCTGAGTTCTAATTTGTATTACTGTCCAAATACAGATCCAAGTTCTGAACTAAAAACAATTTCGAAAATTCGAAATTTGGGTTCAAATTCAAAACTATTAAATTTAGATTGAAACTCGAGTTCAAATTACGGGTTTAAATTCCTGTCCTATTTCAGATCTCAATTCCGGTTAAAAACCAGTCTAATTTTAAGTAAATTCAGGTTTATACTCCGATTCAACTTGAGGTCAAATTCAGATCTGATTTGGGTCCAAATTTCGTTCAAAATTCAAGTCCAAGTTCCAGTTACAAGCACCAAATCCAGATACAAGTTCTGGACTAAATGATGTTCTGAATTATGATCCTAATATAGCTCTTAATTTCGTTTTCAAATACAAGTCCATCTTTTGAATCAAACGCACATCCTGTTCCATATTCAGGACCTTCTTCTTCTTCAGCAGCATAGAACCGGGGTGGCTCGTGCTGTTTCAAGCACTCGTCTCCATTCAACTCGGTCTTGGGCCACTCGTCGCCAATTTCCTAGTCGTCTCAGAAGTCGCAAATCGCTTTCGACCTGGTCGAGCCATCGTGCACGTTAGGCTTCCCCGTTCATGGTGCCGGTGGGGTTGTTGAAGAGGACTATTTTCGTCGCACTGTCGTCCGGCATCCTTACGACGTGTCCGGCCCACCGTAGCCTGCTAACTTTCGCTAGATGTACGATGGGAGTCTCCCCAAGCAGTGCCTGTAGCTCGTGATTCATACGCCTCCGCCACTCTCCGCTTTCAGTTTGTACTCCGCCAAATATCGTCCGCAGCACTTTCCGCTCAACATGGCAAGGGCGCGTATGTCCTCCGTAAGCAGCGTCACGGCTTCAAGTTCATAAAGAACTACCGGTCTAATAATGGTTTTGTACATTGTTAGCTTTGTGCGGCGGCGTATGCTTCCTGATCGCAGCGTTTTACGAAGGGCAAAGTAGGCCCGATTTCCCGCTTGGATGCGCCGCAGGATCTCCTTACTAGTGTTGTTGTCCGCGGTCATCAGCGATCCCAAATACACGAACTCCTCTACCACTTCTAGTTCGTCGCCGTCAACGGTTACCGTCCGTGGGAGGCGCGCGTTTGTTTCCTTTGAGCCTCTTCCTTTCATGTATTTGGTCTTCAACGCATTTATTTTTAGCCTAATTCTCCTAGACTCCGCTTTCAGTCTGGCGTAGATTGCCTCCGCCGTCGCAAAGTTCCTGGCAATGATATCGAAGTCATCTGCAAAGCCTAGAAGTTGGCTGCTCTTGGTAAAAATCGTGCCTCTCGTTTCGATGCCCGCTCGTCGGATCACCCCGTCAAGAGCGATGTTGAACAGCATGCAGGATAGACCGTAACCTTGTCTCAACCCTCGTCGCGTCTCGAAGGGACTCGAGAGTGTCCCAAAGATGCGTACGAAACACATCACTCGATCCAATGTAGCTCTGATCAGTCGCGTCAGTTTGTCCGGAAAACCGTATTCGTGCATTATCTGCCATAGCTTGTCTCGATCGACTGTATCGTATGCTGCTTTGAAATCAATAAAGATGTGAAGCGTGGGCACGTTGTACTCCCGACATTTCTGCAAGATCTGTCGGATAGTGAAAATTTGGTCCGTAGTTGCGCGAGCCCCCATGAAACCTGCCTGATAATTCCCTACGAAACCTTGAGCTATCGGTGACAGCCGGCGTAACAGGATCTGGGAGAGTACCAGCGTAATACCACGATATTCAGGACCATTCAGCTCGAATTCCTGTCCAAGTTCAGAACCATTAAGAATTCGATGAATTCTGAATTCAGGTCATAATTCGGGTCCAAATCCAGGACCAAGTAAAGGTGCAAATTCGATTTAAATTCAAGCTCGAATTCTTGTCCAAATTCAGGTCTAAATTCAAATCCAAGTCCAAAGTGTGAATCAAATTTAGGTCCAAATTTCGGTCAAATTCTGCGTTAATCGCAAGTACAAATTCAGTTCTGAGTTGCAGATACAAATTCTGAAAGAAATTCAGATTCTGTCTAAAGTCCAAATTTAGGCTTGAATACAAATCTAAAGTCTTATCGAGGTTCAGGTCTGAATTTAGATTTAAATTCATGTTCATATTCCGGATAAATTCATGACCAAAATCCATTCGAAATTCAAATTTCGGTTCAAATCCAGGTCCTAATTCCGGCGCAAACTCTAGTCTAAATTCGGGTCACGATTCGTGTCCACATTCTGGTTCGAATTCAGGAACTTATTAAGCTTCAATTTAAAACAAATTTCAAGGCGAAATTCGGACTCAAGTTTAGGTTTGAATTCCGATCTAAATTCAGGGTCAATATAAAATCCTGATTTAGGTTTAAATTTGCATCCAAATTTAGAATTTAAACTCGGGTCCAAATTCTACCTCGTATTTCTTTTTGAATTCAGTTTTAAATCCGACTCCAAAACCGGTTTAAACTCCAGTTCAAATTAAGGTCTAAAGTTAGGTCCGAAAGCGAATCCAAATTGGGATCTACATTCTGGTCCAAATTTAGGTTGAAATTCGGGTTCAAATCCCGGGTCACGAGCAAGTCTAAATTCTGGTTCTATTTACTTTCGGATTTCGGTCCAAATCGAGGATCGGAACTTCTGAATCATGGCAGTCGAGTTCAAATTTCTGTCCTATTTCAGGTCTAAATTCGGCTTTCAAACCGATCTATCTGCATGTCCAGATTCATGTATTAATTTAGGTCCTAATTTAGGTTTAAAATCGAGTTCAAATTCCAATTTAAATTCAACTCTAAACACAACTCCAAATCCTTTTCGAGATTCGACTTCAAATGTTTGTTCAAAACCCAATCTGTCTATCTATCTATAAATATAACAATAAACGTGAATACATTTGTATGTTTGTATGCTTCGCCATAACTCCAGAACGCCTTGATCGTTCTCTACAAAACTTGGCACACATGTGCCGTGACATAGGGGAATCAGCACTGGGGATTGTCTCTAACAAAGGTCTCTAACAAATGGAGACTAAAGAGGGGCTGTCCCTTACAAGGGAGAAGGAAGGCTTGAATGGGTAAAACGGGGTGTGTTTCTCTTGCATTCGGATCGATAGCAATTGTAAAGGGTGTCCCACATCAAATTGCGCCACGGAAGAGTTACGCTGTAGCAAATTACCCATTGAGTATTTTCTCTTGAAAATTACCCAGTGGGTATTTTCTCTTGAAAATTTCGGTAGAAGTAGTTTAGAGTATTTACACTGTATTTTTGTCATAGTCGAAAAGCAACGATGCGAATTTTTGTTTGCGCAAATACATGGAAGATCCTTAACTCTCTCATAATGGATGATGAGACTTACGTCAAGGCAAACTTCCGACACTACTGTACATTACCGCTCAGTGGTCCAAAAGGGCGAGAAGCGAAACTTTTTTCCTAGTGTCTTTTGGTTTCATTTTATCATTTATGGTCTTCAGCACTTTTGTTCGTATGAATATCCCCCTGAATCTAATACTGTCAAAAGATAGTCATTGCTTACTATAATGAAAATAAAAAAATAACTTTTTCGTGTTAGGAAAAATAAACATAGTTTCTTCGGCAAAGTTGTAAATATTGTAAAAACAAGCAACTTTGCTGAAGAAATGAAATTTCTATCTTTATCGAGTGCTGAACTATAGGGCATATTCTTTGAAATTTCTTTAAAAATTAGTTTTACACTCTTAGCTTTTGTTAGTTGCATTTTACAAGAGTACAATGTTCTAGGCAATAATCGAAGCTCTCAAAACACACGTTTTTGCAGAAGGCCGCAAATCTCTGGGACTCTTACTTGCTGAGTTATCGCATATTCAAGCTTTAAATTTCCATAGCTTCACGAGCCCATGGGATAAAATTGGGCAAGCGGATTTATGAAATCAGCGTTTCATCATAAAGCTTAAGTCGAGTACCATAAACTTGTATGGGTTCCGCTTGTCCCCAACCACCCAAATACGAGTGCGGCAAGCATACGTTTTATGTGTTTCGCATTCGCGAAAGGCTCGATTCACGTCCATCTTTTGTGTTAGTAGATAGACACATGGTTTCTTCGGCAAAGTTATGGAAAATATAAAGGTAAACAACTTTGCTAAAGAAATGACATTTCTATTCCTATCGAGTGCAGAGTTATAGAGCATTTTCCTTGGAAATTCTTTAAAAATTAGTTGTTCATACTTAGCTTATGTTGATTGCATTTTACAGGAATATATGGTTCTAGGCGATTATTGAAGGACTCAAAATACACGTTTTTGCAGAAGATTGCAAATCTCTAAGATCCTTTCTTATAAAGTTATCGCATATTTAAGATCCACTTACATCTTGCCGCACCCGTTTCTTCAAAGCTTGACCCGATCCAAAGTAAATCATCCACGCCGGCGAAAAGAATCAGCAGTGCCATCATTTCGCTCTTCGATGAAGGTAATTTTCCTAAACGATTGTTTATGTGTGTGTGTATGTATGTTCACACACCACCAGCAACAGCAAAGTCCCCCCTCTTCTAAAGGTCATTCATCTTCTTTCTACCCACATTCCACCTTCCCACACCGTTAACCGGAAGCCTAGTTTTTCTCGCACCCGAAACGGCTGCTGCTGCTGCTGCCGCCAGGGCGGCGAAACGAAACCAGGAAGTGGCTTATGAGCTCCACGTGTACGCTGGTGCTGGACGGATTTTGGGCGGGTTTCCATGGCCGGCGGGCGGTTTCGTTTACCGGGTCAAACCACCCGAATCCGGTTACCGGACGGAGCCGGTGACCTTTGATGAATGTTTTGTTTTGTTTCGCCGAATTTACGCGTTATTTTTTATTGCGTCTCTCGCGTGTGAGTTGACCGACTGGCTCCACGGACGGATATCATCGCATCGTGATAATTTGTTTCGCTATTATGAATTGAATCTCTCCACCGTCGTGTAGTTTGCGACAAAAGATTGTTCGCAGAATGCCCTTTCGGCTAACAACAAACGAAAAACAAAAGAATATTTCGAATAGTTATCACATAAGTGACAACAATATCCCAGGCGGAAAACCTATGTGCAGTGGTTACACTATTTCATTGACTTAGATTGATTGCTCGTGACAGTTTATCAACTTCATCTGCTTCCTGTGACGTTAGTTGACGATGCTCACATCGATTTCCTCGTTAAGCTGCTGTTATTTGAGTTAAAATAAACAAAATTGAATATAGAGTGCTAACTTGCCGAAATTGGCGGAAACGATCAGAAAATTTCTATAGAACTCACGGGAATAACCCGCGCCTGTTCTTGGTTTCTGTTAGGGAAAATTTAACTAAGGGAAGAGTGTCCATTTAAGGATATTTTTTTATTCCACATTTTTACTGAGTTGGAGTTGCATTACCTCCCGGCAGCGATTGGATGGGAGATATTCTAACATTAGCTTTGACTTTTAAAAAGTTATGGTGACATTGCCGGAACAACAACCAAAAAATTTATGCAGCCCCACCTGCGGATGCGTTAAACCTTCGCACAGTGGTCCAAAAATGCGAAAAGCGGAACTTTTTCCCTGGTGTCTTTTGCTTTCATTTTATCATTTATGGTTTTCAGCGCTTTTGTTCCTATGAATATCCCCCTTAATCTAAAACTCTCAAAAGATAGTCATTGCTTACTATAATGAAAATAAAAAAATAACTTTTTTTGTTTTAGGAAATATAGACATAGTTTCTTCGGCAAAGTTGTAAATATTGTAAAAACAAGCAACTTTGCTGTAGAAATAAAATTTCTATCTTTATCGAGTGATGAACTACAGGGCATATTCTCTGAAATTGCTTCAAAAATTACTTTTACATTCTTAGCTTTTGCTTGTTGCATTTTACAAGAGTGCAATGTTCTAGGCAATTATTGAAGCTCTCAAAACACACGTTTTTGCAGAAGACCGCAAATCTCTGGGACTTTTACTTTCTAAGGTTTCATATATTCAAACTTTAAATTTCCGTAGTTTCACGAGCCTATGGAGTAAAATGGGGCAAGTGTATTTATGAAATCAGCGCTTCATCTTAAAGCTTAAGTAGAGTACTATAAATTTATCTGGGTTCCGCTTGATCCCAACCTCCCAAATGAGAGGTTGGCAAGCATACGTTTTACGCTAAAGGCTCGATACACGTCCCTTTTTGTGTTAATGGATGGACACATGGTTCTTCGGTAAAGTTATGGAAAATATAAAGGTAGACAACTTTGCTGAAGAAATGACATTTCTATTCCTTTCGAGTGCAGAGCTATAGAGCATTTTCCTTGGAAATTCTTGGAAAAATTAGTTTTTCATACTTAGCTTACGTTAGTTGCATTTTACAGGAATATATAGTTCTAGGCAATTACTGAAGGATTCAAAATACACGTTTTTGCAGAAGATTGTAAATCTCTAGGACCTTTCCTTACAAAGTTATCGCTTTTGACTCTTGAAGTTAAGGAAAAAGAAAGCATTCATAAGCGATAACGCGGTAATCAAAGGTCCTAGAGATTTGCAACCTTCTGCAAAAACATGTGTTTTGAGTCTGTCAATAATCGCCTAGAACCATATACTCTTGTTTAATGCAACCAACAAACGCTAAATATGAAAAACTTCTGTTATAAATAATTTCCAAAGAAAATGCTCTATAGCTCTGCACTCGATAGAGATAGAAATGTCATTTCTTTAGCAGAATTGTTTCCCTTTATATTTTCTATAACTTTGCCGAAGAAACCATGTGAACGCGAAACACATAAAACGTATGCTTGCCGTACTCTCATTTGGGTGGTTAGGGACAAGCGAAACCCATACTAGTTTATAGTACACGACTTAAGCTTTAAGATGAAGTGCTGATTTCATAAATCCGCTTGCCCCATTTTACTCCATGGGCTCGTGAAGCTATGGAAATTTAAAGCTTGAATATGCGATACCTCAGCAAGTAAAAGTCCAAGAGAGTTGCGGTCTTCTACAAAAACGTGTGTTTTGAGAGCTTCAATAATTTCCTAGAACATTGTATTCTTGTAAAATGCCATCAAGAAAAGCTAAGTATGAAAAACCAATTTCTGAAGAAATTTTAAAGAATATGCCCTATAGTTCAGCACTCGATAAAGATAGATTATTTATTTCTTCAGCAAATTTGCTTGTTTTAACAATATTTACAACTTTGCCAAAGAAACTATGTCTATATTTCCTAACACAAAAAAGTTATTTTTTTTTTATTTTCATTATAGTAAGCGATGACTAACTTTTGACAGTTTTAGATTAAGTGGCATATTCATACTAACAAAAGTGCGGAAGGCCATAAATGGTAAAATGTAAACAAAAGACACCAGGACAAAAGTTCCACTTTTCGCCCCTTTTGGACTACTGTGTTTCGCCACCATCGAACCGACCACCAGAAAGTTTTCGGACCGGCTCCATCTTGCTGCGCTAATTCCGCCTGTTAGCGTTTCTCATTATAAAGTTTTCTCCAGAATCGTTAATTTCACTTGAAATTAGCGCTGACGACGTCGACCTTGGCATAAAAAAGAAAAACAAACCGCACGTGTAGTCCATAAAATCATTTCATCACTCAAAGCAACCATTTAGGAGGACCGAACCGGTCGCGGTTCCATCAAAACATCAAACCCAAAAATAGCTCCATCAACAGTCGTTCCTCCATAAGTACCCACCGATTTCCCTACTGCCTTCACAGCGCACCGATGGATCAACCTGTCTGTCACGCACCACGACCAACAGCAGCAACAGCACCACCCCGATAACCCCAACCCCGCCGAACCATTCACCACCATCTTGGGCGATCATCACTTTTGTTTTGATTACATTACATACTAAAACAGGCTAAGCTTTGACTCACCCTGCCAGCCACCCCACTCACTCGTCATCAACATCATCATCCGTCCGCTGCGCTATGATCCTTTCTTCTCTTCCGCCGGCCACTCTGCGGCAAGCAACCACGAACCAAATTTTCGCTTTCTATCGGCCGAAAAAGCCGATGGCGCATTCTGCTGCTGCTGGCGAAAGGCCTCGACCCCGAAAAGTTGATGTAATCAAAATATTCGAAGTGAAAAAAAAACGCCGAATGCCGCTGCCATTATCACCACCAACGCGCGCTCGCCCATCCGGACTGGGGCCTGCCTGGACCCGGCCGACCGCCCAACCGACCGATCGCGCCTGTATTATGCTGGCTTCTATGCTGTGGCTGGCAAGAAGGTATGCGAGAGAGCTAGCGAATGTGTGTTGTGCTTGCTTGTGATACGACGAACCGCGGTCGCGTTAAATGTGTAAAGATGCGTGTAATGGCGTTTCTGTTTCTGTTCTGTGTTTTTTTTTCGGGGCGATATTTTCCCGTTTGTTTGGGTGTATGTAGAGAAGGCCACTGTGGAATAATAATATGCTGAATAGTTTGCTGAGTGATGTTGGTGGGAACTACAATAAATTAGTTTTAATTCCGCCATTTGTCATATTATCTAACCCGGTAAACCCGGCTGTTTTGGGCACGTGGTTTGCGAGTGTTGAAAATTGGGATTTATGGGTTCCGGAAGGGAGGCAGCCAGCCAGCCGGTTGTGGAATAGTTTTGATTACATTTCCTGGTGATAAGTTTTAATTTAATAGCCTATTTGTTCTGTCGGCAATGGGCGTATTCGGACTCGAGTACGTTTATGTAAATTACCAAACTCCTGAACCTCGCAATCGCTGCTCGGGGAAGGGTGTAAGTTGTTTAGACCATTATACTACATATTAGCGTTAGTTATGGACGGACACAGTCTTAATTTTGGTTACCTGGAGCATGACGATTTCTAATAAAATTACTGGAAATTTATGATGTACAAGTAGAAGGCGCTTTACATAACTACCATGACAAGAATTTTGATTGTAATGCATTAAAATTATGATAATTCTTGATTGTCAATTAGTGTAAAGAAGGCGCAAATCTTTCACATATTTGTGAGGAACGTACTGCTCGAACCACAAATGCTGATAATATAAAGGTATTTATTAAGTTAATTTTAGTAGATTTTATTATTATTCACATTGAGTCAAACTCATTGTCAACTATGCGCGATCTTTTTCTATCGAGAACGCATCCCCTTAACTGCTCTTACTTAGGTAGTGCGCAGGAACAGGCGCGGCATGTTCCCGTGAGTCTCATAGTCAAACCTGTACTTGTAGCTCGCAACGAACCGCGAGTATCGCACACTCACATTTACGTTCAATTCAAACTAATGGGAATATGTTTCTTGAATGTTTATAACAAAAAATTTTGTCCTACGGCGCTATGTTCAAGAGCTAGCAACTTTTGAAATAAGTGGTGTCCGACAAAACGGAAAAATGAAACGGAAAACGCACATGAAAATACCTTACATCAGGGGAGTAGCCAGAATAGTTTCCTGGGGAGGGTTTTACAAAAAAAAATCGGACATCGGACGGTAATTGTTCATAGCGACGAACCAGAAGTGGTAGATGAGTTCGTATATGTGGGATCGGTGGTGGCCGCGGACAGCAACACAAATGAGGAGATCCAGCGACATATTCAAGCAGGATGCTAGGCTCGATGCTACTTCGCCCTTCGCTTAATGGTACGATCAAGAGGCATAAGCCGCCGTACGAAGCTGATAATGTACAACCCCTTACTAGACCAATAGTTTTTAGGGATTTGACAATGCGCACTGAGGACATACGCGCGTTTGCGGACGATATTGGTAGAGTACAAGCTGAAAGTGAAGAGTGGCAGAGGTGCAAAGGCAACAGACACTACTTGGGGAGATTACTAACGGATTTGGTGATGGTCAATAAGCTACGGTGAACCGGAAACGTCGTAAGGAAAACAGTTCTATTCAACAACCAGAACACCCAAAGGACACTCATAACAGAGGGACGAAACGTGCAATATGGCTCGAATAGGTCTAAACCGACATTTAGACAACTTTAGAAACGCCAGGGAAATGGGCAACGAGTAATCCAAGATCGAATTGAATAAAGCTTAAAACAGCACGAACCACCCCGGCTCTAAGCTGCTGACGACGACGACGGAGATCGTGCAACCAGCCCCGCAAATTTTCTTGCGCCCTAAACCAGGGCCCGGCATCGTCGAAACAAATAAATGAAGCTGACTTTCCTTTACTTTCCTATCATGAATGAAGCGACTGTTTCCATTTGTTGAAGAATGTTTCAAGCAAGCATCAGCTGAAGTTGGTGACTGTTTCAAGTGACGACAACTAGAAGTCAGGCACGATTTGACGGAGCTGGTTAGATATTATATGCGTTTTATTGTAGGAAATGTTACTCAAATTCAATTCATTTGCGTTAAAAGTTACTGGCTTTCTACTGAATATTTGGTAGACAAGTGAAAATGAACCTAACCGATCGTCATGAAGTGAAGTGAAGTGAAACCCGTTTTACTGACGCTGATTAAAGCTAGTTTTGAAGCGAAGCGGTGTTGCTCCAGTTGAAACCGAAGCTTTTCATTGCTTCATTGTCGAGTGACGATTTGCAATCGAAGTTGACGTTGTCGGACCCTGCTCTAATCTGGGAAATTTCAAGCTTGAAAGTGTAGAACAAATTTTCTTCTGATAGGGGAATTTGAACCCCCAAACCCCCTCCCCCCCGTCGCTACGCCCATGCCTTACATTTATTACCAAAATCGTTAAACCGATTCTGTAACTGACGGGGTCGTAACTACCAGCACTTACGAGACCCCTTAAATCAAGCCTCAGGGACGGCGAACGTTCGCGACTTACTGTCAAGAAAACACCTGAAAACCTTCTACTCAAACTATTCCCTTTATTAACGGATTTTCCCTTCGGTTACTCCTACCTTTTGGTTTCCGGGTTTCACTTCCGGCGTAGAGGCTGACCGGGATCCAATTGCGGCCAGGTCGGCGACGTTGGGGCACGGGGTTCGATGGGTTACTTCCGCTCCCGGCGTTCCGGCTGCGGGCACACTTAACGTTCTGCGCGTTGGCGACGACGTGGCGATACTGCAATGGGGTCGATGGCAGGGACGCTCTTGCAGCTTCGGGGTTGACGGATCTGGTGGCAACGGCGGACCTTTGCGGACGTGAGGACCTAAATCGGTACAACTCAGGTGCAGTTTGAGGTACGGTGGAATCCGTTAGATAAACGCAGGAAGCTCAGAGTAAACACAGGGGTCCTAAGAGCGGAAGGGGTTTTAGCATCCGGTTCAAGGCTTATAGCGGTCATGGTCGCGAATGTGGTCAAAGAATTTCTAAATGGCCATACATTTTGTTTGATTTACTATACACACCTTTCCTTTCCTTCTTCAAGCTCTTTGTATTCCTGTCTCTCACTCCTGTTTTCCTTCTTATTTGTGTATTTTAACAAATTCAAACTTCTGGTCTTTCGTCTTTCTGGTTTAATTTGTGCACTGCTATCAGCTTAGATTTTGACGGTTTAGCTTCAGACAAGGTAATGAGTCATTACTAATGACTTCGATTATGTTTTGTCCAACGACCTATGACCTTTCTTCGCGCCAAGAACCCTACTCTCCCTAGCTTACCGTTTTCTTGCCATCCTCAATCCACGCTAGCTTGACTGCATTTTTCCCTCCGCTGGTGGCTGGTGGAAGCTGTTTGCAGTAGGGTGTTAAAACTACTTTCTTGACATTTTATTTCGTGACATTTTACACGCGCGACAGTCTCCTAAATCTTGGGCAAAGACTAAGCCGACGGTTACAATTCAGTGGTTCGAAAGTACTTGATAACTTTCGAACCACTGAATTGTAAAAGAAAAAGAGGCTGGAAAAAATAATTATTAGCGCCAAAAAAAAAAGATCTAAAATTTTTTAGCCAAGTAAAAAATATTTGACCATTTGACGGATCTTGCAGATTAGGCAGATCTGGCAGATTAGGGGATTAGGCCAAAAATAAATGCATCGGAGACCAAATCCATGAAAGGAAGTGGCTCAAAGGAAACAAATGCATGCCTCCTACGGACGGTAACTAGCAAGAAAATTCAGCGGCACTATCAAGCGGGAAATCGGACATATGCTGCCTTTCGCAAAATGCTACGATCATCAAGCATCAGTGTTGCGAAGCCCGCATTCGTGTGGTCTAATTTTCTCACACACACACACACACACACACACACACACACACACACACACACACACACACACACACACACACACACACACACACACACACACACACACACACACACACACACACACACACACACACACACACACACACACACACACACACACACACACACACACACACACACACACACACACACACACACACACACACACACACACACACACACACACACACACACACACACACACACACACACACACACACACACACACACACACACACACACACACACACACACACACACACACACACACACACACACACACACACACACACACACACACACACACACACACACACACACACACACACACACACACACACACACACACACACACACACACACACACACACACACACACACACACACACACACACACACACACACACACACACACACACACACACACACACACACACACACACACACACACACACACACACACACACACACACACACACACACACACACACACACACACACACACACACACACACACACACACACACACACACACACACACACACACACACACACACACACACACACACACACACACACACACACATTATAACGAACACACCGGCATGAGAATTCCTTTAAAGCTGCCCTTTTTATTTCATCATGCAGTGCAACGAGTTTTTGCGCGTATGTGTTTAGCTAACAGCTACAATTGTCGCTCGTCGTTCGTCGTTGCAGTCCGATCCGCTGATGCCGATTAAGCGCGAGAGCTCGCGCTCCCGCCCGTGAGTAGAATCGAGGGCGAAGATGAAGAAGAAAAAGTAATGCAAAATTTGTATCCCAGTGCGCCACAAGTCTCACGGGCACTCGTGGGGAATGAGTTTTTTGCCTCGGGAATAAGCCACGCAAGATGACGATGTGAGGATGAGCGTGCGCGAGTGTGTGGGTAACAAAATATCTCACACAGCACCGGCGGAAGTTTCTTTTACGTCTGCGTGTGCGGCGTAAGTGTTGAATGCTATTTTTCCCATACCCTTTCGCGTGAGAGCAGGCATGGTTGACTTCTCGCGCGATTCGCAACATTGACAAGTATACGATGCCGTGCGAAGCTGACAATGTACAAAACCCTTATTAGACCGGTAGTTCTTTATGGACTTGAAGCCTTGACGCTGCTCACGAAGGAAATGATTATCCCCCGTGAATCACAAGCTACAGGTACTGCTTGAAGAGATTTCCATCGTACGTCTGGCGAAAGTCGGTAGGCTACGATGGACCGGACACGTCTTAAGGATACCGGACGACAGTGCGACGAAAACGACGTTAACTGTTGATGTAAATGATTCCTGTAGTATGCACCCAATTACATTCTTCGGAGTGCCCCATCTTGATCTATGATAATGAGCTTCTCAGCATGGGATTAATTAGAATACCTCGTCTCTTTGCTGAGGTCTGTCATTCAATAAATGAGGAATGACAAGAAGAAATTGTAGAAATACTTGGTCGAGAATTTGCTATCTCTCAATATGAAGAGCGAACAACATTTATTGCAACACAGTAAATTTAGTTTCAATTCTCTTGTATTTAACGGATCCAAACCCAATTTTAGGACAGTTAGATACATATAATAATTTACACAAATTGAATAAATTTATTGGAGGTTATTAGGTGAAATAATCGACCCTTTCGCTTAACGCCGTCCATAAGAGTTTGTACAGTCGTATTCAGTACCTTTTTCTCATTTTTTTTTTCACTTTCTCTGCATGTCCTTTGCACACAGAACAGAAGTGGAAGTAGAAATCCAAGCACGTATATGCTACTTTCTACAGATACTAGCGAACCTGGCGGTAGCGAGACACTTTTTTCCACGAAAACACACGAACAGGGACCGAAACGGTTACATTTTTTCTATACATTTGCCAGTGTGCAGTGCCATGTCATAATCTCAGCCAATACTGTCGCTTCGTATTGTTTCTGTATCGAAGGAGCCTATCTCTCGATGTGTTGAAATTAGCTGGAATACGTACATGATAATAAGTAAACATTCATATTTCACTGTGACCAGTCGAAAAAAGTGTCACAGTATAGAAGTGACAGGCTTTCGCCGCTTTTTGCTTACAGTTCTAGCTGGAATTGTATGGACAAACGATAGAGAATAAGGTGTAATTATTGATGCGTTTTTCACCTGAAATTTATGTAATGAAAATTGTTGAATTTTTGCACGGTTTTATGGTTGATCACTACTTTAAAGATCTTGTAGGAATAGATGCAGTAGAGTTCGTTTTCAAGTTTGGGAACGTTCTTCTTTGAATCCGCATTATTTGGGGAAAAGCTGTAGGCATACGAATGAAGCAGCACACGAGAATACCAAAAACCACTACACCTTTGGTCATGCATGGTGCTAGAATGTTGAAGCGTGGCTCTGCCGCTCCGAAATGTGTGCGACACGACGAGCAAGCGATGTTGTCGTTTTTCTGGTATTTCTTCTCGGTGCGTGTGTACTAGAAATCTGCCGCATGACTGGTCACAAGAAATAATGTCAAATATCTTCAGATTTTGGTCACCAACCAGTACATTTTACGTCCCTGCACACGAACGCATACGAATACATATTATCTTCAATCTGAATTATGTTTCGGCAAGGAATATTCTCAATTTGCACTTTTCCTATTTTGCGCTGGTGTATTGCAGCCTCCGTTAGATCGAAACTTTTCCAAACGTTTGTTTTTTGTTTCACCAGCGGAGAAACATTGTTTTCCTACGGCCAACATCTGTAGAGCACACAGTTTTCAGCAGATCTTCCATTTCTAGTATCTTTAAGCTATATATAATTAGCTATACATTTTTGTCTCGTCCATGAATCGTACTTTTGCCCCGTCCGTGAATCGCACTTTTACCCCGCTAGGCGCTTGCCGGGGTTATATTAAATTACGGAAAAGCGAAATACATTTTGTAAATTATTTTTCCCGTATTTTCAAAACAGATATGTGAGTGATATAAAAGGCTGCTACAAATTTTCAACAAGTAATATCCTTCTGTTGATATCGCATTTGCCGTATAACTAACAATTACATCAAAACCGCCCTAAAATAACATTTGCACATAACTCAGCAACTATGCCTCGTAAGCAACCACAGTTTACGTTAGATTCAAGCTGTCAAAGTAGTCACCCATCCATGCCAATGTAGTCAATTTACTCGGAATCTGAACCGATAAATCATTGAATCGCACTTTTACCCGCATCGCATTGTTACCCCTCCTTACTCTATATACAGACTTAAAAGCTGCCTTCGATCGTGTTGACCACGCGATATTGTTGAATCGGATAGAAAAAAACTCGGAATTTCTATCACTTTCACCAGATGGATGACTTGACTTTAACTTTTGATGACTTTTTTGTAATCTACCAGGGGTTCGAAGAGGAAGCAACTTGGGCCCTTTGCTTTTCACAGTATTCATTAACAAGCTCTCTATACTGCTGTCAGCTGGTTGTCATCTGTTTTACACGAATAATGGTAAGATAAAAGCTGCCCATAAAAACCACATTTGACTGTTTGAGATTGCAGCATCTAGTTGGCCTATTTGAAGCGTGGTGTTCGAAATTTGTTGACAATCAGTGTCTCGAAATGCCGTGTTATCTCGTTTCACCGCAAACTGAACCCGATTACTTTTGTTTGCTCTATTCTAAGCCATGCGCTGCAGGGCAGGTTAACCATATTCGTGACCTAGGAGACGCTTAATTCATAAATTACTTAACGAGCTTCCGTTACTAAATGAACACTGATACACTGATGGGTACTTTTTTCAAAATATTCGTATAAAATAGGCGAAGGGAACCTAGAATTCCATGAAATTTTGTGCACGAGCATATGCAGTTAACGGAGAGATCCCCATTGGAGTGAGGTCTTTTTTAACATGAGGTCTTTTAATATTGAAAATCCATCTCTCCATTAACTGCATATGCTCGTGTACAAAATTTCACGAAATTTAGGATTCCTTTGCCTACTTTATACGAATATTTTGAAAAAGTGCCCATCGCAGTGTTTCAGTGTTTATCTAATAACGAAGACACGGAGAAGAAAACATCTCTCTGAAATGACTTTGCCACATTTTGGCGGACTGTGGAAAGCGGCCGTGCGTTCCGTAAAGATTTGTTAAAATTTGTCAAAAATTCTAGCGCAGCAAGGAGTATTTTTCGAAATATTTACAGACGGCGCTCACGCAAAATAAGGTTTTGTTTTTAATTCACGTCCATTAACTGTACTTTTTAAAGATTTGACAGAATAATTAACGGAGCTATGAACATGTTTCTGAAAATGGTCTGAAAAGTTTTGGTAAGTTAAACTCTGAGGACGGTTGAAGTTGTTTCTTCAGGGATTCTTATGAACGTTGCTTTGCTCGAGTGAGTCACTTTGGTTTACCAGCAAGAGAATCAATTAAATCTTACCGCCCGCACACGAAGGGTAGGCACGAATCGAATCACTCTATAAAAATTTATTATGTATTTGTATATTAAGTTGAAAGGATATTTCGAGATAGTCGTACTTTTCCCGTAGTCTAATAAAGCGAACCTAAACTGTTTCCCGCGAGTAACAGAAATGCTGTTCTATACAGTAAATCTTGATAAAATTAACAGTACCAGACCACACGGACTGGTTATTTCACTACTAGTATTACTTCCTACGCATGTTGGCCGAATGGTACAATTCTCACTGGTCATACTGGAAGTTTTAGTATTCACTTCATTTTTCATTCTATAAGTAAATACGAAGAGAATGATGCAACCGACTTTATATACTTCATCACTCATAACTGAAGTGGTTTTGATCAACTTCAACTGTTTCTAA
This sequence comes from Sabethes cyaneus, assembly GCF_943734655.1. NCBI lineage: Eukaryota > Metazoa > Arthropoda > Insecta > Diptera > Culicidae > Sabethes > Sabethes cyaneus. Next base: position 29,481,929 of record NC_071354.1, on the reverse strand, counting down.
TGTTGAGTGTAATTGTATACTCTAAGTAATTTGATCAATTGAATGAACCAAAAAAATCAGGTTATATTCAAAAATAAAATCACTTCAACGTAAAACGTTGTCTTCCAAGCCGACCATCGCAGCAAAGCCGGTATTTCACTAAAATTAAAAAGTAACCTACAACCTAACGTTTAACATCGAGGTCAAAGAACAATCTCCAGCGAAAATCCGGCTGCCTGAAAAATGACACTTTTCCTTTCAAGCAAGACTCCGCGCGCTCGGCCAGTTTTCCCTGCTGCTGCTGCTGGCAACGCACGGGCCCCCAATTCCATTCCTTCGATCGATCGAACAACAAAGGAAAACTCCCGGTCTACTCGAATTACACAACGCGGGAGCGCGGGAAAACCAACCAAACTAACCGAAAGAAAGCAAAGAACAAAGCGTGGGGAGGCTCTACTAAGTCAATCCCTAAACTAACGCCGCGTGAACCGACCTCGCTCGGTCGCACGCTCGGGATGGGATGATGGAAAATTGTCGGTTGGTCGGTCCGACGCTTCTGCCGCTTGCCAGCAGCTGCCTTCAGCGAAAATCGAATGTGCAGAGTGGCTTGATGGTTATTATCTAAATTATAAATTCGTTATTTTAAAGATGAAAGTCAAACTGTTTAAGGTAAGGATGTAACCCAATAAGCTAGGAAGACTCCGGGAAGAGCTTAAATATTTATATCAGCCACCCTAACATTGACTAAGTTTCGCCAAGATGGATTGGACAACGTGGCTAGGAGGAAAGGCGAGAAGTATCTATTTAGTAAATTGATTCTTTAGAGGAAAAAGGAGAGATCTAGCTTTGATCTACTCAAACAGCGAGTTCTATATATTGTTCGATTCATGGCTTTTATCTGGGATAAATATACTTTTTCCTTCTCAACTAAAATCTATTGATTAAATTTGGTTTTAACAATTTTAATATAGTACCAGTAGAAACTCAAGAATATTTTTACTTTCAAATTATTCAATTAGGATTGAAATTTTCAAAGAAATTTACAGGGGGAAAGTTGAAGTGAAAATTATGTCTTAGTCGCTACGTAACATTTAAACTCTACACACAAAGAAAGGTCACTCATAAATCGATCGCGCCCTTCGGCGCATGAAATTCGTTCCTCAAGTTCATTGCCTCGTGCCTGTGCTTCCTATAAGCAGAGTTTAATCATCAGCCAACAAAAACGCACATACCCCTGGCCTGGCCTAGCCTGCCTGGAAGCGGCCCAGTAGAGAGAAAGAAAAAGCGCTAAACCACAGTCCCCCGCCCGACGCTCGCGCTAAGTGACATAACGTGACTTTTCCCCGGCGATAATCTCTCACCATGACTTCCGACAACACTTCCCCCGTCATTACTTATTCCGAGGCGAAAATTGACCCAGAATAGACTCTCCGCTGACGGCGACGGGGACGGTTCGGGTTCGATGTCAGCTGTCAACGTCAGTTAGCGGAAGCAAGCGCTGGATGACAGTAAGAACTCACAACGAAACATGGTTTCTTTCCTAGTAGATAGTAGGCCATCAACAGCCCCTGGTCCAGGCTGGAGTGCGACGGGGAAGAAACGGGAAAACGGTGATCCATCACCCCCCGTTCCAAAAAAGGTGGCAAAAAAAAGAAAACTGCAGTTCGGGGACGACGAACTATGTACCTACGTACGACGCCACCGCCGCCGCACACGTTGAGAATAATGAGTTGATTCAGATGGCACCACCCGCTACTAGCTACTACTATTTCTGGAGTCCCGCGAGGGGCGCAAGCGACGACGTCGCCATCGTTTTCGGTGTTGTTTTTATTGTTTGTTCTAATGTTTATGGATTGAGCGACTACTCGATTAGAAATGGGTTCCGTAATTACCGGTTACCTCCTTGGAACCCGCTACCGTTTTGTGTGCGCGGGTGCAGTGGGTGTTCCGTTTAGTTTTTCGTTTTTTGGTTGCTGCTGATAGTTACCTAAATAAAGATGGTAAGAAAAGAGAAAAATAAAAAATAAATTAGTTGCCAGTTGTGTCGTTTGGTGCAGGCGAGCATTTTTAAATCAGTTTATGGCTCTTCTATCTAAAATCATACGGAATTGAATCATCAATGCAAGGTGGATCGAACCAGCAACGTTGGAATCATAAAACTCGAGCATGGAAGCGATAACTTGAATCCTAAACGGGATAATAGTAATCGAGAGTGCTATAAAGTGAGTGAATGAACTGTCAATTAAACCAGTAAAAACACCTAAAAATAGTAATAATAAAACACCTAAAGATAATGAAATCCGAAATAAACCCCCAGGACAACGGCTTTTCTAGGTTGTATGTCTAATTTGCTGTTTTGTGGCTGTTAGATTAGAAGGGACCGTAAACTCACTAAAATCCACAATAATAGGGAATGATCTTCTCCTTGTAGTGCCAGTAGAAATTCAACCTCATATCGCTGATCGGTATCAATCGACATCCCAAAACCGTTTGAAACCTTGACGTAGTGACTGTAACAGTTTAAACACTAATAATTAGCTTAGACTAATGCGTTTAACAATTTAATGAATACAATTAGATGTGCCTGAAGAAGATGACAAGGTCGTAAGAATAGTAATACTTTCTGTTGAATTTTTTAAACCGCTAATAAGTTGTCTTCAGCGGGACAGGTTTTATTTAAGCGTTATTACTATTTTTTGTAAGTTTACAACGAACTTCACTGAACGAAAGAAAATGAACTGTCAAGCCGAGCGTATATGCCGTAATGGAGAGGGTACCACAAGGTAGTCATTTAGGACAGATTTTAGTTAATTTTAACAGTCTAAATTGAAAATGCTTTTTTGAATGTTTGTGACAAGGCGAGCTGGACCTATTAATAAAGTTGTTGTCGACGGTTCAAAAACATTTGTTCTGAAAACTATCAAGTATTTGTGAGATGGCACATCTTTGTTATTAAGCCGATTTACTTATCGCAAAATACCGTTCTGATTCAAACTTCGAACACTTAAGCTATGCCGAAACTTTCTTCAAAGAAAAATGCTCGAAAACATCTTTATTCTACTTAAAATTTAAAAAGAAATGTATTAAAATTTTAAAAATGACGATAAAATGTTAATTTACACCGAAAAGCACTAAAAAACTGCTGTTCGGTTTTGATTCAAACTTCGAACACTTTCATTGTCGACATTCAAAGCTCGAATATTTCAGTCTCAGACATCGAACACTTGTATTACTTTGAAAAGTATTGATGTTTTTAGTGTCATTTAACTTAAATAAGTGAAATTTCATCCTTTTTCTAAACACTGTCTTTTTAAATCCACCTAACAGTATGATTAAAACTTTTCACACAATAATTAGTTTCAATCCGTACTTCTGTAGTCAATTGCTAATATTTTCAAACTCTATGTACCACATCTAAAGCAAGTTAACTTTGTAAAGCTTACAATGCAGATAATTCATTTTCCCGAAAGAAAATCCGGAGAAACCGGATATTATTCGTGGGTGTTCGAAGTTTGAATCGCACCTCAAAACGTGATTCAAACTTCGAACACTTTTTATTTATCTATTATCTATGAAAAATGCATGAAATATTGTATTTTAACTATGCTTTAGTACGTATACATCTTGCACTTACCTAATAATTGCGAAGTGGGAAGGTAAATGTTCTAAAATTGTTAAAATAATGCAAACGAAAAAACAGCTACTTTTGCACGAAACGCTAAGAGTATGCAAACGAAGTTAAAATCTGAGTTCTCACTTTTTTCCAGCGCCTGCTGATTTCTTACAAGGAGTCCTACAGTTCAATGTCATACCTCACCGCATAGAGGACATTCTAACGAACACGGTGGTGTACACTAAGCATAATATTTTATCATATTAGCGATACTACGAGCATTTTATTCTGAAGTGTTCGAAGTTTGAGACTGTTCTAAGTTTGAATCGAAACGGTACCGACTGTTTAGAAGACTCCTGTCTTCTGAGTTTTATCATGAAGAATTTTTTACATTAAATTTTATAGAGAAGGTGACTGGAGCACACTGGGGCACGTGCCCCACCTTTTCAGTAAAATTTAATCTATACCTATAAAAAAGGATTTCTGTCTGTCTGTCCGTATGTTCATTATAGAATCGAAAACTACTGAACCAATCGGCGTGAAAATTTGCATGTAGAGGTTTTCGGGGCCAGGAAAGGTTTTAGTGAATGTTTAGAGACCCCTCCCCCCACTAAGAGGAGGGGGCTCCAATACAAATGGAACACAAATTTCTGCATAACTCGAGAACTAATCAAGCAAATGGAACCAAATTTAGCATGTGGGTGTTTTTGTAGGCAAGAACTGGTGAACTAGGACCCCTCCATACTTTAGGAGGGGGGGCTCCCATACAAATGAAAATACAAATTTTCTCATAACTCGAGAATTAATCAATCAAATGGAACCAAATTTGACATGTAAGTGGTTTTGGAGATAAGATTTTTTTCTACAGTGAATTGAGACCCCTCTCCTCTTTAGAAGCGAGTTATGACCCATCTCTCCTTTAAGAGGGTGGACTTCCATACAAATGAAATGCAAATTTCCTCTTATCTCGAGAACTAATCAAGCAAATGGAACCAAATTTGGCATGTGGGAGATTTTGGAGTCTTGAATTTATTTTCTGATAGTTAGAGACCTCTCACCCCTGTGGTAGGGGGATATGGACTCTCATACAAATAAAACAGAAATTTTTGCGAAACACAAAAACTAATCGAATTCGAGAAATTCGAGACTCTTTCATAAAATATTAGTCAATTACAAGACCACAAAAACTATCTATAGTAACACTGGATCATTCAGGACGAGACGGCCGCGAGTGTTGCCGGTGACACGCCGTCGGAAGCGCCGCCCACTGTCTAGGTTTATTTGTTTTCTAGGTCTACCTGGGTCTCCTGCAACGAGCGTGAGCGAGTAAGGAGAGGTTCGCGAAATGGTACTTTCCACAAAAAAGTTTTCCGTTAAATGGTACATTCCACTTAAGGTTTTTCGCAAAATGATATTCGGCGAAATGTTGTACAATCATGGCGAATATAACTATCCGCTTTCTGGCTATGCAATGAGGAGACAGGGGAGTTGTTTTGTACTTTACTGTGAGGAAAAATTGCAAATATGTATATTAAACTACCCATTCCTGGTAACTAATAAGCATTAACATAAGCAGCAAATCAGCGTATCAGGCATTTTATACTGCACGTTGTTGTATATTACTGCATAGGTGTTGTAAATTGGCATCCGAAATTGTATTCAAATTCTTTGTGTCGGTAATTAGCTGTAAATTAACATTGTCAGCACTATAAGAAGGTTATCAGTAAAGTAGCTGTATATTTTGCCAAAATAGCATTTAAGTTGCATTTAAGGCGACTTAAATGCCTATTGGCCTACACTTGAATAGCATTGGTGATGCTTATTGGTTACCTGGGATGCTTTCATAGTTGCGTAACTGCCAAAATGAATCATCTAAGGTTGAGCTCCTCAGAAACTTGCAAAACTCGAGATTGCGACAAAGATCATCCGAGATTTATGATTTATGTACAACACAGGTTAATTTGTGGCAATACGAAGTTTGTCGGGTCAGCTAGTTTAATGTAAAATAAACTTATTTATGCAACCAAGAAGTTCGCGGAAAAATGGTGAATGGCCCTTTGGGTTAAAACCACCCTAAAAAAAAGGTTTTAAAAATAATTCCAGCTTCAGGTCCAAATTGAATTCCAGTTATAAATTTAATTCCAAATGATAAAAATAATTTTTGTTTTCTTTTTATCATTTCAGGCATTCCACTAAGACGCTCAAATAAACAATAGATAATTTTATTTGAAGTCTAATTCAAGCTCAATCTCCAATCCAATTCAATCACATTCAAGTCCAATTTTAAGTCTAGTCCATTAAACAATTTTAACTGTAATTTAATTTCAATTTATATTCAATTTTGATTCCTACTTTAAGCTCAATTACAAGTTTAATTTCACGTCCATTGCAGAGTCTAATTTAAAGAGTGTGCCACATCAAATTACACCACGGAAGAAACGCTGAAGAAACTTTCAGACAACAAACCATACCCCGTTATTAAGCTTTTGGCGTATTTATTTAGTTCAACTTCAATACCATAACCGTATGCTCGCACCTTACGCTTAACTCCACTCAAAAAGTTTTGTACAACCTGGCTGCAGCTTCTTTTGTATGGAATCTCACTTTTTCTTTACGTCTTCCTCAGATTTGACCTCCATGAGATTTTTCCGTAGTGCCTGCTTCATAAAAGCCTAGTATTTTTCGATGGACCATAGTTCCGGTGCGTTGGGGGGTTCATGTCCGTGGGTACGAAAGTAACCCCGTTGCACAGTAGTCCTAGTGTCTTTTGTTTTCATTTTACCATTTATGGTCTTCAGCATTTTTGTTCGTATGAATATTCCTCTTAATCTAAAACTGTCAAAAGTTAGTATGGCAAGCATACGTTTTATGTGTTTCGCGTTCGCTAAAGGTTCGATATACGTCCATTTTTGTGTGGTTATAGATAGACACATGGTTTCTTCGGCAAAGTTATAGAAAATATAAAGGTAAACAATTTTGCTAACGAAATGACATTTCTATCTCTATCGAGTGCAGAGCTATAGAGCATTTTCTTTGGAAATTATTAAAAAAGAAGTTTTTCATATTTAGCGTATGTTTGTTGCATTTTACAAGAGTATATGGTTCTAGGCGATTATTTAAAGACTCAAAACACATGTTTTTGCAGAAGGTTGCAAATCTCTAGGACCTTTCTTTACAAAGCTATCGCTTGTGTAAGCTTTCTTTTCCTTAACTTCAAGAGCCAAAAGCGATAACTTTGTAAGGAAAGGTCCCAGAGATTTGCAATCTTCTGCAAAAACGTGTATTTTGAGTCCTTCAATAATCGCCTAAAACCATACATTCCTGTAAAAGGCAACCAACAGAAGCTAAGTATGAAAAACTCATATTTAAAGAAGTTTTAAAGAATATGCCCGATAGTTCAGCACTCGTTAAAGATAGAAATTTTATTTCTTCAGCAAAGTTGCTTGTTTTTACAAAATTTACAACTTTGCCGAAGAAATTGTGTCTATATTTCCTTACACAAAAAAGTTATTTTTTTATTTGCATTATAGTAAGCAATGACTAACTTTTGACAGTTTTAGATTAAGGGGGATATTCATACGAATAAAAGTGCTGAAGACCATAAATGATAAAATGAAAGCAAAAGACACTGGGAAAAAAGTTCCACTTTTCGCCCTTTTGGACCACTGTGCGTTGGCTTAGTACCACTCCATGGCATCCTTTGAATATTGGCACGAAGGTAGATCCAGCCAGAAGATCGTAGGGCCCTCGTGTTGCGTCGACAGAGAAGGCAGATGCTTCTGTAAACACTCCTTGAGGTAGATCTGCCCATTTACAGTCTCGGTAGTCACGAACGGCGCACTCCGTTTGCCACATGAGCAGATCGCTTGCCAAATCCTGTATTTCTTGGCAAACTTTGAAAGTTTCTGCATCCTTTACTTCCTCCGGATCATCAAACTTGCGCTGGGCGGTGAAGTACAGTAGCCCCGAGAGCTGCCGGAAGTCTGCCTTGACGTAAGTTTCATCATTCATGATGTGAGAGTTGAGGATTTTCTAGGTGCTTGCGCAAAATAAATTCGCGACGTTGCATTTCGGATGACGCCATTTTTTCCAATTTTCTTAAAACTGACTGTGACAAAAATAGAGTGTAAACAATACACTCTAAACTACTTCTACTTAAATTTTCAAGAGAAAATACCCAATGGGTAGTTTTCTATAGCGTTTCTTCCGTGGTGCAATTTGATGTGGGACACCCTTTACACTTTGACTTTAAGTTAGTATAATTTCAAGTCCGATTTCAAACTCAATTTCAAGTTCAGTTTCAAGTCCAATTTAAAACCAATTCATTTCAATTTTTAAGTCCAACTTTAAGTTGAATAATGGTGAAAAACGAAAAGCCCAGCAATTAAGTTCTGTCACATAAATTTTTTTGAAATATTTGTTTCTTGTTTGTCAATTTCTAGGATCTTTTAATGGTAAAGTTTTCACGATAAAATTTTCTGTTGTTCCTGAGTTATAGCTGAAAAACTCGGTTTACCTGCATTTTCTAATTTGATCTTATCTCATTACCCAAACAACGAAAGTTTTTCTCATAATGTTAGTAATATGCATATCAGTATCAGTAAACATAATATCAGTAAACGCGTAAAGCGTAAAGAGAAAAGAATATAAACGGGCATGAAAGAAAGAGAAAAACGAAGAAAAAACGTAACAGAATGGGAGGAAAAACGGGATATAAAAAGAGAAAACAGAAACGAAAAAGAGAAAAAGCAAGGCAAAACACGAGAAGATTGGACAGAAAAATATGAAAAGCAGAAGAGAAAAGAAGGAAAATAAGAGATAAGAAGAAAGAACCTTAAAGATAATGAAGAAAATGAGGATGTACTAGACAGAAAAAGTAAAAAAAGGGGCGTAAATGGAGAGAATGGGGTATAGAAAAGAAAACGAAGAAAAGGAGAAAATGCAGGAGCAGAAGAATGGCTGTTCTTGATGACTTTTTTTAGCCGTAATTTGTAGTCTTTTTTGGCATATATCATCGTTGTTTTACCGTCTTCTTATCGCTTTGTCATTACATTTTTTGTCTTTTACCGGTTATTTGCTGTTTTTAATGTTTTTTAATCATGTTTTGTCGTCTTTCTTGGATTTTTGGTGCCACTGCCCCGTTTTTTATCATCTATCTGCTTGCTTTTAGTTGGTTTCGAGGTACGATGCTGGTCTAACAAGCCAGCCGTCGTATGTTCGAATCTCGACTGGGCGGTGCTGCTAGATAGAGTCAGTAGAATTATTGCACTAGCCCCGTAACTGTCCTGTACCCTGATAGCCGGCTGTGAAGTCTAACGATAAAGAAGGGTTTAGTCTTGGGAAGACGGCTTTGCTATTGCTTACTTTTGATCAGTTTAGTATTGTCTTTTCGACATCTTTTCGTTATCTTTTGTTAACTTTTGTTGTTTTTTGTTGTCTTTTATCTATCCGTGTTTCTGGTATCTCTCTGTAGTATTTTTGTTGTCTCTTCATAGTCTTTTTGGCATGTTTTCGATGTATTTTCGACGTCTATTTGTAGTTTTTTGACATTTGTCTTTGTTACTTTTACGCTTTTTAGGGCGACCGTTTTTGTCCGCTATTTGTTGCTGTTTTGTGGTTTCATTCTTCATTTTGTATGGTAAAAACTGTTTGGTATGGATTGGATAGCTTATTTTGTCGTCATTTTACTGTCTTTTTAATGGCTCTTCATCACCTTTTTTAATGTGGTTTAAACCCGAAGCATCTGTTTTGCAACGATTATTAGTTTTTTCGCCATCTTAGGCGCTTTTTGATCATATTTTCTGTTAAATTTCGTCTTTTTTCATGGACTTTTCGTCTACTTGGTCTCATCTTTGGACGTAGGACTACGTCTTTGTTTACTATACTGGGACAGGGTAGCACTTTGTGAAAACAAAAATAAAAGTGTAACGTTTGAATGAAAGATTTCAATTGCTAATAACTGCTAAACTACTGAACGAAACAGAACTATTTACTATTTATATGTCGTTGGATAGATAAAATCACCAGCAATTTTAATTTTAATAGAGGGGTAAGAGCGGAATTTTAAGGGGGACGTAAGACGGGGGGGGGGGCTTCTATACAAATGAAACTCAAATTTCCTCGAAACTCGAGAGCTAATCAAGCAAATGGAAACAAATTTGGCGTGTAAGGGTTTCAGAAGTTAGGATTTTTTTCTACGCTGTACTGAAACCTCTTCCCCTTCTTAGAGGGGGGGCTCGCATGCAAATGAAATACCAATTTCCTCATAACTCTAGAACAAATCAAGCAAATGGAACCAAATTTGGAATGTAGGGCTTTCAGAAGGCAAGATTTTTTTCTATGGTAAATTGAGACCCCTGTCCTCTTTAGGAGGGGAAGGCTCCCATACAAATAATATACAAATTTCCTCATAACTCGAGTACTAATCAAGCAAATGGAACCAAATATCTCATGTGCGGGTTTTTGGAGGCATGATTTATTTTGAATTTATTTATTTTATGATGGTTTGAGACCCCTCACCCCTGTGGTAGGAGGATAAGGAGTCCCATTTCAACCTTTATGATGCATACAAGTGATTTTTAAAAGAAATCTCTATGTCTCAATAGTTGCTGGCGTTGTACGTATGAACCCCCGTCCACGTATTTCAAAGCAACCATTGCAAACAATGAAGAATTGAAGCTGAATTTTGTGCTCTTTTCTTCTAAACATTCACATAAACAATTGCACTCACAGATTCTTATAAACATACATATGCCATAATTGCAGTTTACATTAGTCTTTGATCTGATATAGTCCTACGTCACCCTTTCGTACAACCCTTAGGGTTGTATACCTTGTAGTTTTTGTCATCTTTCCGCTGCCTTATCATAGCCTTTTTGTCGTCTTTTTGTCATCTTATCGTTTGCTTTGCGAAGACTTTTGGCTGTTTTTTGTTATCTCCCTGTTGACTGTCCATCGTATTTTTGTCGTCTCTTCATAGTCTTTAGATATATTTAGATATTCATCGTTTTTTGACGTTTTTTGTGTTTTTTATTCTTTTTAGGTGTCCGTTTTTTCCGCACTTTGTTACCATTTTGTTGCCTTTTCTTATTCTTTTTTATAGTACAAAAGGTAAAAAAGGTATGTCATTTTTAGCTTGTTTTGTAGTTGTTTTACCTTTTTATTGTCTCATCACTTTTTCTGCATTCATTTACGATCTTTTCGTAATTTTTTATTTTCGTTTTAACAAGAGTTGCCTTTTAGGCGTTTTTAATTTAATTTTTAATTTATTAATAAATCTTCGACATAAAGAACATCGCACAGATATAAAACTTATGTAATTAATTAAATACTACAGATTCTAAGCCTTAACACATTTTTTTGACAAACCAGAATCGAACAAATAATAAATACAGGGATACCTCGATATAAGATAATTTATAATTTCAAAAAGTTGCCTTATATCGAAATTGTCTTATATCGTAACATGATTTTACACAAAAATTTGGCATTAGCAGTCACCAATTTTGCTCTGTGTTGTGTGTTTATGTTTTTTGAACTATTTAATATTGTTTGAGCTTTTAGTTGTTTACAATTTTTAGGATTATTTTGAAATAATGAACAAATTTATGGCGCCGCTTTTGGAATGGAAAATGTGCTCTGGTGTCGTTATCAACTATGTCTAAGGGATTTGTCTTATATCGAGGTAAAAATTGTTTTATATCGAATTGTCTTATATCTAGGTTGTTTTATAACGAGGTTGTCTTATATCGAGGTATCTCTGTATCATTAAAACGACTGCAGCAAACTTTCAACGGGCTATTCATTTCATAAGCAGTATGACGAGGCATTTGTCGAAAAAACTCAGTTTAGCGCATCACTCGGGATGACGTGTTGAAGCGTAGTTTGCTCAGAATATCCGTACAGTTGATGTTGCCTTCTAGCAGGCGTCGACGATCATCATATGTTGCAGGAATACTCGCCTACTTGACAACGTTCCCCAGCAGTCTAAAGGGCTAAAAGTGGAACTTTTTTCCTAGTGTCTTTTATTTTCATTTTACCATTTATGGTCTTCCGCACTTTTGTTCGTATGAATATGCCCCGTAATCTAAAACTGTCAAAAGTTAGTCATCGCTTACTATAATGAAAATAAGAAAAATAACTTGTTGGTGTTAGGAAATATAGACATAATTTCTTCGGCAAAATTGTAAATATTGTAAAAACAAGCAACTTTGCTGAAGCAATAAAATTTATATCTTTATCGAGTGCTGAACTATAGGGCATATTCTTTAAAACTTCTTTAAAAATTGGTTTTTCATACTTAGCTTTTGTTAGTTGCATTTTACAAGAGTACAATGTTCTAGGCAATTATCGAAACTCTCAAAATACACGTTTTTGCAGAAGACCGCCACTCTCTTGGACCTTTACTTGCTGAGTTTTCGCATATTCATGCTTTAAATTTCCATAGCTTCACGAGCCCATGGGTTAAAATGGGGCAAGCGGATTTATGAAATCAGCACTTTATATTAAAGCTTAAGTTGAGTACTATTAACAAGTACGGGTTCCGCTTGTCTCTAACCACCCAAATGAGAGTACGGCAAGCATACGATTTATGTGTTTCGCGTTCGCTAAAGGCTCGATACACGTCCATTTTTTTGTGTTCATAGATAGACACATGGTTTCTTCGGCAAAGTTATAGAAAATATAAAAGGAAACAATTTTGCTAAAGAAATGACATTTCTATCTCTATCGAGTGTAGAGCTATAGAGCATTTTCTTTGGAAATTGTTTAAAAAGAAGTTTTCCATATTTAGCGTATGTTGGTTGCATTTTACAAGAGTATATGGTTCTAGGCGATTATTGAAAGACTTAAAACACATGTTTTTGCAGAAGGTTGCAAATCTCTAGGATCTTTCGTTACAAAGTTATCGCTTTTGGCTCTTAAAGTTAAGGAAAAAGAAAGCTTACATAGGCGATTTGGATACCAACGCCTAACGATAGTAGTAAGTAGTAGTGATTTTTATGTCCCTAAAGAATTAGGAATCGTAGCGTAGATCGAAGAAAAAGCAATTGAAACAATTTTAATGAGCTTTTCCGAGTTTCCTTTAGAGTAGAGTGCCAGTATGAAAAAATACTTGATTCGTGAGATATTAATTTTAAAGCTAGTAATTGGTGATTTCTTTTCTCGACTCCGTGAGTGACCTATGCAAAGTTTTCTTTTACCAAAAAAAAATCATTCATTACCCATTCCATACTAGGTACCACATTTGGGTGCTAATTCCGAAGGCATGGTTGGTTAAGCGTAAAATTAGGATTTGTTGTTTGAATACGATTTGCTTGGCCCCCCTGCGTTGGGTGGAAAACGATAATGTTGTTCCACGCATAATTGGGATTCGAGTGAAGTATTAAAGACGTAAAGAAGGTTTTTTCTACCGATTCATTTGCTACCGAAACATTTGGGTAATATAATATTTCATTTTCAACTGTTGGCTGGACAGCCAGCAGGTAGCCCGGTACGAAAGTTCGCGATCAAACCTGACCCACCAACATCGTAATAATCATTATCATCACCATCATCATCATCATCATGATTAAATTTGTTACAAATGAAATGTTTTGCAATATTTTGATGATCGCGTGGCATTTTTATTTTGCTGGAACCAGAACGTCCGGCCATTGGATATCGTTCAACGTTCAACGCCAGTGTGGGGCAAGCGAGGAGCGACGTGGGTTCACACTGTTTAATATACAATGTTTTATTCAGATTTTGGCCAAGCAGCAGGTAAGTCTTGTTACGGCCCTCCTCCTGCCGGCTTCTTACCGACCACCGCGACGACCGAACATCGCAAGCGCAAATGGGTGTGAGATATAAAAGCAGGTATCGGGTGTGTAGTTAGCGTGAACCGATATGAGGCTATTAACTGCGGTAAATATTTAGCCTTCGGGCTAAACCGAGTTGATTCGCGTGAAATTGGGCTCACATCACACTGGGTCGTAGCACAGCCAGCGCCACCGGGCCGGACCCAGTCGGAGGAACTGACGTGGATAAGTGGGTGTGAATTTTTTTTTCGGACGAAAATCACTTACCGTGTCTCCGGTTTGTCGGAGTGCTCAACTAGAAGAAAGAGAGATGTTTAGAACCGATGAATGGCATTAATGCACCAGAGTGACCATCGAAATAGGCTACTGGTCTTTGGTTTGATCTTTGTTTCCAATTTCCAGCAAAAGGTTAGAAATTAATAATGTTACACTGGTAATAATAATTGAAATATTTTTCGAAACTAATTGACTTCGCCCTTTCTAATTTTGAAACTAATTGAGTTCTCGCTTCCTAATCTATAATTTGTAAATGTAAATATAAATACACAGTAAGGAATTAAACATGGCATGTATTTGGACTGTAAATGGAACAACAAGCATGTGCTCCATAGGTCACATGATTGTCCACCGTGTGATGCTGGAAGGACTTGGTCTTGGTGGAATCAATCGATTGTGGTAAGAATATTATAAAATCTACGCTACGTTCAAACAAGGTTTTTTGAAACAAAACGTAGTCCTGTGGCAAAAATATTAAAAAAAGAATTTAAAGAAGAACTTTTTCATAACTTCCCCGAACGATTTCCAAGCCAAAAAAGAAATCTATACCTATAAAAATGGATTTCTGTCTGTCTGTCTGTCGGTATGTTCCTTATAGAATCGAAAACTTCTGAACCGATCGGCGTGAAAGTTTGCATGCAGGAGTTTTTGGGGCCAGGGAAGATTCATATAATAGTTAGAGACCGCTCCCACCACTAAAAGGGGGGCGGTCTCATACAAATGAAATACAAATTACCTCTTATCTCGAGAACTAATCAAGCAAATGGAACCAAATTTGGCATGTGAGGGTTTTCGGAGGCAAGAATTTTTTTGATGAATTAGGATTCCTTCACTATTTAGGAGGGGAAGGGGGCTCCCATGCAAATGAATTTTCCATTTGCAGAGATTTGCATTTGTGGAGATTTGCAAATGCAAATCAATTCCAAGTACAAATTCAAATTTAAATCCACATTCCAATCCAAATAAGAGTCCAAACCAAAATGTTAGTCCAAGTTAAAGGCCATGTCTAAGTCCAAGTTCAAATTCAAGTCCAAATTCAAATCCAAATCCATATCTAAATCCAAATTCAAATCCGAGTCCAAGTCCAGATCCAAGTCCAATTCCAGGTTCAAGTCCCGATCCAAATTCAAGTTCAAGCCCAAATCCAAGTCTAAGTCCAGATCCAAGTCCAAATCCAATTCCAAGTCCAGATTCAAGGCCAAATCCAGGGCCAAGTATAGATCCAGATCCAAATCCAAGTCAAGATTTAAGTTAACGTCGAAATCTAAATCCAAGACCAAATCCCAGTTCATATCCAAGTCCAAATCGAAGTTTAAATCCATGTCCAAGTCCATGTCCCGATCTAAGTCCAAATCCGAGTCCAGGCCAAGATCCCAAGACCAAGTTCAAGTTAAAGGCCATGCCTAAATCTTAATCCTAACCCATATTTCAATCCAAGTCCTAGTCTAGATCCAAGGCCAAATCCAGGTTCAAGTCCAGATCCAACTTCAAGTTCAAATCCAAGTCCAAGTTAAGATTTAAGTTCAAGTTAACGTTAAAATCCAAGCCCAACACCAAATCCAAGTCCAAGTCCCGGTCTTAGTCCAAGTTAAAGTTAAAGGCCATGGCGAAATCCAAGTCCAAATTCATGTCCAAATCCAAATCTAAATCCAAGTACAAACCCAAGTCCAAATCCAAGTATCAGGTATCAGCATCTTTGGCTCGAGCAGCACGTTCAAATCCAAAGTACAAGTACAAATCCGCGGGGTGAGTTCCGGCGTAGTGGTTAGCATTCACGTTTTTCACACCGAGGACCCGGGTTCAAATCCCAACTCGTCAGAAGTCACGAATGACCCGAGCTGTTAAAGTGACTATAATCTAGCACAAAAAAGTCCAAACGAGTTCAAATCAAGATCTAAGTGCAAGTAAAGTAGAAATTCAAGCCCAAGTCCAAGACGAGAGACAAGGCCAAATTCAAGACCAGATTCTAGTCCAAATCCAAGTCTAAGTCCATATCCGACGCCAAATCCAGATTCAAGTCCAAGTTCAACTCGAAATTCAAATCCAAGTCTATATCCAAGTCCAAATCCGAGTTCAGCTCAAGATCTATGTCCAAGTTAAAGTTGAAATTAAAGTCCAAATCCAAGAGAAAGACCAGATCCAAGTTCAAGTACAAGTCCAAATCCTAGTCCAAGTCCAGATCTAAGGCCAAATTCAGGTTCAAGTACAGTTCAAGTTCAAGTCCAAATCCAAGTCCAAGTGCAGATCCAAAGTGAAATCCAGGCCCAAGTGTAGATCCAAGTCCAAGTCCAAATCCAAGTCCAAGCCAAGATTTCAAGTTAACGTTTAAATCCAAGTCCAAGACCAAATCCAAGTCCAAGTCCAGATCCAAGTCCAAGTCCAGATCCAAGTCCAAGTCCAGATCCAAAGTGAAATCCAGGCCCAAGTGTAGATCCAAGTCCAAGTCCAAATCCAAGTCCAAGTCCAAATCCAAATCCAAGCCAAGATTTATTTTCTTTTAATAAATAACTCTGATGATGGCCGAAATAAATAGACCGAAACGTTAACTTGTAACATATTTATTCAAACGTTTTTCACCGAAAAGCATTAATCTAAACCAGACAAGGATTTTCGCACGGTGATTAAAATAGACCAAAGTCAAGATTTAAGTCCCAGCCCAAGTCCAAGCCAAGATTTCGAGTTAACGTTTAAATCCAAGTCCAAGTCCCGATCTTAGTCTAAGTTAAAGTTATAGGCCATGTCTAAATCCAAGTTCAAGTTCAAATTCGAATTCAAATCCATATCTGAATCCAAGTCCAAATTCAAGTATCAGGCTTTGGCTAGAGCAGCACGTTCAAATCCAAATCCAAGTCCAAGTTCAGATCCAAGTCCAAATCCGAGTTCAAATCAAGATCTAAGTCCAAGTTAAAGTAGAAATTCAAGTCCAAGTCCAAGTTAAAGTAGAAATTGAAGTCCAAGTCCAAGTTAAAGTAGAAATTCAAGTCCAAGTCCAAGACGAGATCCAAGGCCAAATTCAAGTCCAAGTCCAGATCAGACGCCAAATCCAGATCCAAGTCCAAGTACAAATCGAAATCCAAATCCAAGTCCAGACTTAAGTCCAAATCCGAGTTCTGCTCAAGATCTAAGTCCAAGTTAAAGTTGAAATTAAAGTCCAAATCCAAGTCCAAGACCAGATCCAAGTCCAAATCCGAGACCAAGTCCAAGTCTAACTAGTCTTTAATAGTGCGTGAGGCTCTTTTATCATTCTGTGCATTTCAATAATAGCACCAGACGTTTAATTGTAATATTGAAAAATTTCAATACGTCGATGACACCCCGTTAGGCATACGGACGCGAGGCCGAAAGGAGACGAGGCCGAATAGACACGAGGCCGAATGGCCGAATGCATGCTAGGCAGAACAGATACGATGGCCTAAAGATGTGCAGAGCAAGAGCAAAGCATATAGCATACGACGTGCCAGGCGGTTAATCCAAAATTGATCCAATTACTGATTGGTTCAATGTAATATGCCAACTGTTTGTTTACAAAAACAAAAAAACTAACTGCCTAACTACATTATAAAGGTCAAGTAAACAAATATGAATTTGAGTTTCTACATTCTCTTATTGATTTATTTGAAATAGACAATTTTTCGACATTATACACAGAAAACTACGTTCTTTCAAACGCAATCAACCGATTTTAATTCTACTTGCATCTTTCTAAGATACTAACAATTGAAAACGGCCTATTTTTAACACAAAATTTGATATAAGTGTAGAAGTAAAAATCGCAAAATAGTAGTGTCACCCTAATTTGATTCAGGAAAAACGCCCTAATATGGAAACGGCTTGAGATAGAGGGATTCCGTCTTCTGCAATATTACTCAAAATACTTCAAGCTACAAAATTTCGCGATGAAGCGAGCCACGCTTTATCTTGTTTCGTTTTGAAGATAATTTCTGGATCTTGGTTAATTTAAGGGTCACTCTAAAATAGCTCATGCCAAAAAAGCGGCATCCTAAATCAAGATTTTGTTGCTAACACGTAAATAGTCTAAAATCAACGACTACTGAGTAAACAATTTATTCCACCTCATTTGGCTTTCTGGACCATAGTGCACTGTGAGCAACAAAACATCCTGATGGAGGAGCAATACGGATGCAAAAAGAATACCCATCGCTGCAAAGATCAGGCCATCATTGATGCAGTCATTGTGGAGCAAGTGGTGCACAACCAGAGGAATCTCAGTATGGCCTATATTGACTACAAGAAAGCATACGACTCCATACCTCACAGGTTCTTAATTAAGGTGTTGGAGATGTATAAAATAGACCCTGTAGTCGTGAGGTTCCTGCAGCATGCGATGGGGCAGTGGACTACTACAGTACAACTTAGTGATGGGAAAACTGTGTTGCGCTCGAGAACGTCGCGGATTCAAAGAGGTATCTTCCAAGGGGATTCGTTCAGTGCGCTTTGGTTTTACCTAGCTTTGAATCCCCTGTAGCAAAACGCATGGTCATAGCTATAAGATTAGGCGACGGCGAGTATAAAAATGTGACCCATACCTTTTATATGGATGATCTCAAGATCTATTCTGAATCAGCAGGACGACTAAGAGTAGCTATCGAATTAGTTGAGAGAGTAAGCAGCGATATCGGTATGGAATTTGGGCTTGACAAATGCCGATCAGTACAGCTTCATGCAGGGCGCTTGACTAGTTTTGATGGCTACGAGGTCTACGATGGGGGAGATGATTAGGGAGATGGTTTGTGGCGAATCGTACAAATGCCTTGATTTCAGGTAGCTCACCAGTATTCGCCACACCGACATCAAGATAGAGCTGCGGGATAAATTTTTATGTCGAGTGAACCATGTCCTAAAGGCTTTCCTCAACGCGGGGAATAAGTTACGAGCACTGAATACATTTGCCATTCCCTTGTTGGCCTACGGTTTTGGAGTAGTGAAATGGAGCAAAACTGACCTATAAGATCTTGGAAGGAGGGTGCGGCGAGAATTCAAACAAGTGGGTATGCGCCACCCTCAATCGGCACTGGAAAGATTTGCTTTACCACGAATAGAAGGGGGTGCCAGAATAGTCGACATTCAAGCACTGTGCGTTGCTCTTATGGCTCGAACTTATGGCTCTCCCGTGGTGAACTCTCTCTAATGGTCGAATCCAACATGATAGCCATTCAAGACGGGATTATGCCGACGAGAAATTGTAGACGGTATATCTGGCATCAGGATGTAGAGGATGTATGCCAAATGTGCCATCATCGGCGGAACGTTAGAAACTATCGCGGAATTACTAATTTGTCTGCCGCGTCAAAATTGTTCGAAATAATTGTTAGCAGTATGATGTTGACTCGTACAAAAAACTACATATCTTCAGCTCAGCATGGCTTCATGCCTGGTCGTTCTGTTTATACGAATTTAATGGAGTTTACCTCTACCTGTATTTCGCAAATAGAGAATAAGAAGCAAGCGGACGCAATCTACACGGACTTGAAGGCAGTTTTTGATCGGATTGACCATTCAATATTATTGCGTAAACTTTTTCGACTCGGTGCATCCCTACAACTAGTTTAATGGCTCAGCTCGTACATGCGTGACAGGGTATTGCGCGTGAAGCTTGGCTCATGTATTTCTGCGCAATTTACCAATACCTCAGGTGTCCCGCAAGGTAGTAATTTAGGACCACTGCTTTTTTCACTGTTTTTCAACGACGTCACGTTGCTATTGGGCATCGGATGCAGACTTGTGTACGCTGTTGACTTGAAACTGTTTCTACCTGTTGGAAAAACTGATGCTTGTCGCCGCCTGCAAGAATTACTTGATACATTTGTTGATTGGTGTAAACGAAACTGGCTCACACTAAGTGTGGCAAAATATGGGGTGATAAGTTTTTACCGCATTAAAATTCCGATTCTATTAAACTATCAGATTGAGGGGTCTGAGCTGCGCAGAGTAGACCACGTTAGCGACCTTGGTGTGTTACTTGATACTAAGCTAACATTCGACCTACACCGTGAATCGATTATTTCGAAGGCAATGCGTCAACTCGGATTCATTTCTAAAATTGGACGAAATTTTAATAATCCGCATTGCCTCAAATCCTTGTATTGTGCTCTGGTTCGGCCACTGCTTGAAAACTGTAGTATTGTATGGTGTCCTCAGCAGTGAACATGGAACCTGCGCATCGAAAGAGTACAAAGGAAATTCATTCGGCTTGCTCTGCGACATCTACCATCGTCCTGAGAGCCTCCCAACGTATTCTGATCGCTGCCGGCTACTTGATCTAGACTCGCTAGATTATCAACGAAAAACGCACTAGGCAGTATTCGTGACCAAAGTAATTAACGGTGAAATCCATTCCCCCAGACTTTTATCTCTATTGGACTTTCGTGCTTCGCAACGGACTCTACGTTCCACCGGTTTACTGCAAACTACATTCCACCGTACCGTCTTTGGATGTAATGAACCCGTTACTGCATGTGTTAGAACATTTTCGAAAGTGGAAGAGTTGTTTAATTTCGATGAGCCATCGCATAAATTTGTACAAAGGTTAAGAAGCACCAATGTTTTACAGAAATCATTCATGTAGACTCTAGTCAGATGAAGTATTAGTAAATAAATAAATAAATAAATCCACAAGAAACCATCAACCACATTACAGCTGGCTGCCTAGTACTAGCAAATGCAGCCTATACAGAATCCCACAACAACGTAGCAAAGATATTACACCAGATGTTGGCGCTGCAATGTGGTTTGTTGGAGAAAAATGTGCCAAATTACCGCTACAAACCAGATTCCATCTTAAAAAACGACAGTTTCACGCTGTATTGGGACCGCACCCTTCTGACGGACCTTTTTATTCACCACAACCAACCGGACATTATGGTTTACGACAAGGGTAGACGAATAGTAACCATCATTGACGTCGCCATTCCACTGAGCCGTAATTTGGAGTCAACACACGGTCACAAAATGGTTAAGTATTGTCCGCTGGCAGTGGAGTTGAAAGAGTTGTGGAGATTAGAAGAGGTCCCAAGGATAGTTCCGATAGTGCTTTCCGCAACCTGAGTGGTTCCGAAAGTATTGCTGGAAGGCCTGAAGGTGTTGAGATTAGACCGAGAGCCAGCTGCGATGCGGGAATCAGCGATACTCAGCACCTGTGCAATTGTCCGCCAGTTCCTGAGTCAAGACGACAGATATACCCCAGATGATAATGCTATGTAAAAAAATGTGCAGATCCACCGAGACTAATCCCCCTTTGGCAACCGCCCGGCAAATGAAAAAATTCTTGATGAAAATTTCAAGCTCAAAGCCAAACTAAATTTATGGTCTCTCAGCGTCTCAGCATTGCAATTCTAATACTATGTAGTTAATTGCAAATTTATTTCTGGACACGCTACCTAAAACAAGTTCACACAAATGAAGACTTTAAGCATTGTTCTAATGCAACCTAAAACAACAAAAGCGCCAGATAACAAAACGCCCATCACCATTGCAAACGGCTCAGCGTCACGAACAAAATGTTTTCACATCCTAGATACCGATCGACATTCAACAATTAATGCGATAGATTCCGGTGGTGGCCCAAAAATGGGCACACCACGGACGAGCTGAGCCGTTGTTCATTCATCGAATTTCGGATTTCGCCAGCCCTGCCGTTCGTTATCCGTCCCCGCCGCTGCAAGCACCTGATGTCCTCCCGTTTCCGGTGTTCGCGTGTACGCTGTCATCAACCTCCCAGTCTAGAACTGGCAACAGCCAGCGCCACCACCGAAAAAAAGAAAATATAATAATACTCCCCTCCTGACTTCCTTTATCAAATTAATTCTATTAGCTCGATAGACCGCAACTAATCACGATTCCGAGTGCTTCCGATTCTCGTTCTCGTCGCCACTTTACCTCCTCCTTGTAGTAGGTCTTCCCCCTTAATGAGCTTCCGTCTGAAAAAAAAAGTGAACCTTTCCGTTTCCATCCAGCCAGTTTGAGTGGTGGCACCAGGCCGCGAAGCGAGAATTATTTCATTAATGTTGATAAATTAAGCACCTTTAATTGCACGAATTTAAAACCACTCTTTCAGCTGCCGTTTTATTGTTTGTTTTCCCTTCCGCGCGCGCCCGGTTATTGCCATCGTCGTCGCCGTTGTCGTTGCTGTTACCTCAGCGAACCCGAACGGTAAGGAAAGTGGAAGATTACCCTCACCAACACACATACACTTATCAAAGTTGGGATCCCCATCGCGGCCGCCGCGGGTGCGGGTGTGGAAGCGTCTCCGACACCGCCGCGCCGACCGGTAGAACGATCGGAAGTGTTTAATTAGTGGGTCCAACAGGTTTTCTGCGACACGCGTGGTTGACGATATATAAAATTCAGATTGCCCAACATCATCCCCTGGCTGACCTGTCTGGCTGGGGGGAGATGGAGGAACCACAGCGAACGGGTCGAGGCTCTTTTCGGGCCGCCGATCGGGCAGGTGTTTCTACTAGCTAATTTTTCATATTAAATTAGGTGTAATTGGCTGTTCCGTTGTTACCAACCACCCCGAGGCCATGGCCGCTTATCTCGTGTTAACCAATCGGCGAAGAAAATGGATGAAAGGCGCTTGGAACGAAGTCTTTAGCTTTATGTTCTCTAGGGTATTGACCGGATTTCGATCCTTGGGAACCACAGTGACGCCATTGCAGTTGTACCACTTAAGTGGTAACAGCCGGGTTAGAAAAAGCAGCAGCCTTTTCTAAAGGCATTCCTTTTGAAAAATTTCCTGGTTCAGTTACGACAGCATTACTTTTCAATCTACGCAAGATGAGGAGCTTTATCGGGAGCTTCAACTTTCTTTTTTATTTTGTTAGTTTTATGGGGCACTCTGCTGATTGAACGAGGAAATCATTGCATAAGAGTTGCATTGAGTCAAGATGTGTAATGAAGCCTCTTGTCCAAGGACAAATTATAGGTAATCTCCGCATTTACTGACTCTATCTAATGTAGGCCTTTCTAATTGCTGACTCTATCTAATATCTTTCTAATATTGGTTCTGTTGACCAGATGCTTTTAGTTTTCCATGATTCGTTCTTAGATGTTGTAACACGGCACGTACCTGAAGGAAGTCAGACATTGGTGTCTGATTAAAAACAGCCGTGGTGGACTGCTGATTCGAACCTCTGATAGAGTTAAACCTCGTGAACGTAGAGTACATGGCAGTTTATCCGGAAAACCGTGTTCGTGCATTATCTGTCAAAGCTGGTCTCAATCGACTATATCGTACGCTGCTTTGAAATCAATAAAGATGGCACGTTGTACACCCGATATTTCTGCAAGATCTGTCGAAAGGCAAAAATTTGGTCCGTAGTTGCGTAGCGACTCCCATGTAGCCTGTTTGGTTATTACCTACGAAACCCTGTGCTATCGGTGACAGCCGGCGTAACAGGATCTGGGAGCGTACCTTGTATTCGGCATTAACCAGCGTTATGACGCGATAGTTGCATGAGTCGAGCCGATCATCCATTTTGTAGATGGGACAGACCACTCCTCCTTCCATCCATTCCCCTCTTAGCTTCTCCTTCTCCCAAATCTTGGCAATTACCCAGTGTAGAGCCGTGTACTGTCTATAAAGCACTGCCGCTTTTACTGCTCAGAATCGTGTTTAACCAGGTTTCTTGCTCGTCGATATTTGGGCAAGTTCTCCCTAGTGGCAATGCTCAGATATTTTTCCCAAGCATTTTTCTGTGCTTTTTTGTTTACAGTTTTACAAATTTAAATATATGCAAAAAATAGTCCAAAATTTGTCCAAAGTATTGTGAGAAGTGAGAGAGCGAGAGAGATGCGAAACGAGTGAGGAAGCGAGAGATGAGAGAAAGGCGTGTGTATGTGTGTGAGAGAGATAAATTGAGACGGATGAGAGGGGAGGAATACATTTTTGTTTTCTTTTTGATAAATTTTATTATGGTTTTCTTCAAGTCTACTCAAATTTTTCATTAAACAACTCGCTAAAGTTTTGATGAAGGACTGACGTAGTTTGATTTCTATTCTATCTATATGGGGTGCACTTTAGAAAAACGAAAAAGGAACATGTAACGAAAAGTGGTTATAGTTTGCAGGCTTATAACACAATCATCTGTCAATAAATTCTAGAGATATTGGTATCAATCGATTAGAAATTTTTGAAAAAAATCCATTACAACACAGTAGATTACATGTTTCCCTAACAGATACTTAATAATTGAGAAAATATTAGACGAATATTCATTATTTCCATTTTTTTGCCTTCCCACGTCGCCCTATAGAATCCGATCGAAAATTGTTGAGCTTTGCCTGTTTCTGCTTCCCCGGATAAGGCAACGAAGACATTCAAACTCACCAAGCGAGACGTCAACAAACCGAAGAATCTATCGATTCATCCGCCAGCGAACGATATGGTTTTGGTTGCTATGCCTTTTGCATCGTCATTCGGTCAGCGGTTTTGATTGTCGACACATCGGCAAGCAGCTAGCTTGCGACACATCGGGCAGGCAGTTTTCGAGTCACATCTGTGGCATCATTTTAAAGGTTGTATTTGAAACATTGCTTGCCTTACGGTGCACATCTGCTTGATTACAGATCCTACCAGTAGCGTTTGTCCGGTAAACAGTATTCCCGCCATTAATCCACACACCAATAACCTATCTGATGGACGAAAGTAGACAACGGACACCACGAGTCAGAAATTTTCATAATTCTAGTTTAACACACGGATCTTTTCAGGTTTACCATTTAAATTAGCTGAAGAGTTGAAATTATGAATTTCTCACATGTAAGAACGCAATCTTTTATTGCGCATCGATGGATCAAAAGGACCCGGCCCCGATCAACCCCTCTTTGTGAAACAGTGTGCTAATGCTCTCGCTTATCCTGTAAGTATACTGTTCAACCGTTCAGTCGGCGAGAGGCACTTCTCAGCTATTTGAAACCTGCTTCAATCACACCGATTTATAAATCGGGTTCGAAGTAGAGAACTACCTTGGGATCTCCATTCTTAGCTGTCTGTCAAAGGCCCTCGAAAGTTTGGTACCAATCTGTCAAGTCCATAATATCTGCAGAACAACACGGCTTCATGAAAAACCGTTCGACCACTACAAACTTGCTAAGCTATGTATCGACTATTGTGGATAACATCGAAAAACGATAACAAATCGACGCTGTGTATGTTGATTTTGCCAAGGCCCTTGACAAGGTTCCACACACTCTGGCGGTTGAGAAGTTTAGGAGAAAGGGGCTACCTGAGTGGCTGACAGAATGGATTCTGTCGTATCTGACGGGGCGTAGCTCAACGGCGAGAGTTGGCAGGGCGTGCTCTACTCCGTTCCAGATTCAGTCCGGAGTGCCTCAAGGCAGTGTGCTGGGACCTTTGCTGTTCGTTCTTTTCATCAACAATCTTTGCGGAAAATTGAAATCCCTAAAGCTGTTATACGCTGATGACCTCAAATTTTACCGTGTAATCACAACACTAACAGACTGCTTTGCGCTCCAAATGGACATTGACGCGCTCATTGAATGGTGTAGTTTGAATGGGATGAAAGCTGACAACATTGACAAGTTGGAGACAACAAGTTTAGAACGTAAAGGCGTCGTAAAGGACTTGGGGATTCTCGTCGACAGCAAACTGAAATTTGTGGAACATATCTCTGCCGTTACGGCTAAGGCAAATGCAATGTTAGGTTTTCGGAGAAGGAACACCAATTTCTTTGTTGATGTTTATAGCCTCAGAACACTTTACTGCTCGCTCGTACGCAGTGTTCTCGAATATGGAGTGTAAGTTTGGGCACCATATCACACTGTTCACGTCAACAGACTCGAACGAGTACAAAAGCAGTTCATCCGATACGCTTTGCGGAATCTTAATTGGAGAGACCGAGCAAACCTGCCACCATATGTAAACCGGTGCATGCTGATCAACCTACCGCCGCTGGAAAGTAGACGAATACTTCTCCAACGTATGATAATATTCGATGTGTTAGCAGATCGCATTGACTGTCCAGTTTTCTTGAGAAACTACTAACTAACGTGCGGTAATAAACTATGCTCGCTTTCAATTATTATAATAACTAGTTGAGCTCGAATCTTACGATCCGGAAAATATAAATGTCTGTTCAGAATTCACTGCGGATACATTCCATTGGCCAGTGTTTTCGAAGATGTTTTATCTTTGTATTAGTTCTTTGAGTTTTTATATTGCATAATTTAGCTCCAAGATGTTGTACATAAAAGAGACAGTCGGAAACTGAAACAAATAGTTTTTATGGTCGTATTGGATTTGATTTACTTGAATAAAAATTTCTGGCTGTTTGCAACATTTATGTAGTCTGATTAGAGTAAAATGTTGCTTAGAAAATTCTTGAACGTTTGCTATCATTAACTAATTTTTTAAAATTTTGCAGCTTGGTCCGGTCTGATTTAACACCGACCATATGATATCACGACAAGTAATCGAGTTGAGCAGGCGAGTCGAGCAAACGAATCAAGCAATCGAGTCAAGCAGTTGGGCCGAGCAGTCGAGCCGAACAGTCGAGTCGAACAGTCAAGTCGAGCAGTCAAATCGAGCAGTCTAGTCGAGCAGTTAAATCAAGCTGTTCAGTCAATCAGTCCGGTCGAGCAGTAGAATCGAGTGGTCGAGTCGAGCAGTTTAATCGAGTAGTCCAGTCGAGCAGTTGAATTGAATAGTCTAGTCTAGCACTTGAGTCGAGTAGTCCAGTCGAACAGTTTATTCGAGCAGTTGAGTCGGGTAGTCCAGTCGAGCAGTTAAGTCGAGCTGTCGAATCAAACAGAACTCAAGTAGTTAAGTCGAGCTGTCAAATCGAGTAGTCTAGTCGAGCTGTCGAATCAAACAGTTAAGTCAAGCAGTTGAGTTGAGCAGTCGGGTTGAGTGGCTAAGTCGAGCAGTCTAGTCGAGCTGTTGAATCATATGTCCAGTCAAGCAGTCTAGTCGAGCAGTCGAATCGAACAGTCCAATCGAGTAGTTCAATCGTGCAGTTAAGTCGAGCAATCGGGTCGAGTAGTAAGTCAAGCAAATGTGTCAAGTAGTCGAATCGAGTAGTTAAGTCGAGTGGTCCACTCGAGCAGTTAAATCGAGCTGTTCAGTCAAGCAGTCAAGTCGATCTGTTCAATCAAGCAGTTAAGTCGAGCAGTCGAATCAAGCAGTCGAATCGAGCAGTTCAGTCGAGTAGTTCAGTTAAGCAATCTAATCGACCAGTCCAGTCGGGCAGTCTAGTCAACCAGTTAAGCAACCGAGCAGTCCAACAGTCGACCTGTGAGGTGACTGAGAATAGAACTCATTGCTACGAAAACATGATGTCCTGTCAGGGGCCTGTTTTTAGTTACCGATAAGCCTCTTATGACGTCCTGTCAGAGACCTGGTTTTCGGTACAGACAAAAGCCTCTTATATACACTTTTCGTCGCTCTTTACGTGAAGGATACGTCCCGCGTAAATCGAAACCGCGTAAATTCAGAAAATCGCGTAAAAACCGCGTTAATTCCGAAAATCGCGTGAAATAAAACCACGTAAATTCCAAAATTTGCGTTAAAAACTAAAATTTCGCGTAAAAAAAACTTTGTGGATTTCAACACTACGCGAAAAAATAGACGTTTTGAGCACATCCGCGTAAATTCCGAAAATCGCGTTAAAAAACGCGTAAATTCAGAAAATCGCGTAAAAAAACCGCGTAAATTCCGAAATTGGCGTAAAAAAACCGCGTAAATTCAGAAAATCGCGTAAAAAAAATCGCGTAAAAAAAACCGCGTAAATTCCGAAAATTGTGTAAAAAAACTCGCGTAAATTCCGAAAATCGCGTAAAAAACCGCGTATATTCCGAAATTCACGTAAAAAAACCGCGTAAATTCCAAAATTCGCGTAAAAAAACCCGCGTAAATTCCGAAAATTGCGTTAAAAGCGACTTCAGTGTAAATAGATTGTTAATTTTTCGGTTCTGTTGGCCTAATATTGGCTCTTGTGCAAAATCACGCTAGCTAGCTTAATTCTGTTGCTTTCATTTAAAAATTGAAAAAATTTTGTACTGAAAATTTTCTTTAAATCTTCTATTTTATGAACTTAAGAAATTTTTCAGAATCAAAAAGCTTTGAAATAAGTGTTTCTTAAGGCGTTTTTATCAATTTTTTTCCAAAAAGTGTAATAAAGGTGATTACTTTCATAGTTTCATCCACCAATTTGAATCGCTGATATCGTTCTACAATTCGTACTTTGGCGTGTAACGGCTATCTCTTTTAGTTCGTTGCAATTTAATGTTAAACGTGTTGTGTTGAGTGTTGAATTAGTATCTGAAAACTGAACATATCCATATATCACGCATAGCACACACAACAACTACGGTTTTCATTAATTGAGGGTTCGCCTCCACTTTTGCTTGCATAATCTTGCAAAATTCAAGCCGCCTAAGTGTATCCGCAGGTAGCCCTATTAGCACAGTTGTTACAAACCAGTTGTAGCAACCGATATATGACTGAATTCAGTCATAAATAAGTTACTGCAACAAAAACTGCCAACACTGTGCAGCTCTTGAACCTGTAGTATGGAAAGGAGGCCGGGTTCCCGCCATAAAAAAACCCTTCATTCATACTCTCCATAAGAAACATATTTAACTATAATAAGGGTGTGAAAACTCTATAGATCCAATACTTCAATCTGTTCATTTTAATTTATAGGGCTTTCCACAAAAATCTTTAAGTAATCTCTTAATCCTAGAGCGGGCGCGCTGACGTAGGTACTGAGTACACGCGCGCGGACAACATTATTTTTACAAGCAATTTTTGATCCCTTTTTCTATTTCTTTTTGATATGTTTTGACATTATTAGAAAAAGGAAGAGTAGATCTTCGAACTCAACTAACACTTGGTGTGATTGGAATAAAATTTCGATGATTTTTCCCGTTTTTCGTAAAAGCGTTTATACGTGTACATTAGCGCACCCGTTCTATAACTTTTCGTAGTGATATTCTACAAGTTTAAATGTCTTGGATTGAACAAGTGGTAATGATTTAGGCAATTGACCATTGAGCAAGCCGAAGGTCATGTGACTTTTTCCGTATGCTAGACTGTCAAAGTTTGTTCTGGATCATATTGTGAAAGTGTACCGAAGTTCAGAGGAAATTGCATCTTGGAGAACCTTGTATTAACGGTTTTCGGGAAAATGCGTCCGGTTTTTTAAAGGCACAAGCAAAGAGGGCCAGAGCTAGCAGTTTCAATAAAAAATCTGCTTCGGTAAAACTTTCCTGAAAGGGGATTAGTGAGCCCTGACAAGCATAATATAGTAGGCGGAAAATTGACGCTTTCTCAGTTGTGCGTATTCATAAAACTTTTAATATTTCGCTTCCCGTATGTTCCACGTTCGCTATAAAATACGTTCAAGAGTGTCATAAAAATAAAATATAACAATCGGTAATTTCATTTCACAACAATTTGCCGGAATGCTCCCTAAATTGCATTCGTGATGCACGATGCACCGGGGTACTGCCTATCAATTGGCGAATTCCCGACCGCCGTCGTCAAACCTAACGACCCAGGGAAAGACGATCGGCTGCTGGCCAGACAAAGAGAGCGAACCTCCGCAACAACATCATTCTGGAGACTTTCGACATGAGTGAGGGTGAGAGAGAGTAAGGAAAAAAACTATAACATCGAAAACAACAACAATCAACACGATTCGACGAATAATAAATAAAAATAAATAAACAATTTCTCAGTGGTGCCGTCAAAGAGCAGCACCGAGAGCCAACTGAACTGACAGCACAGCTCCACCGTCGTTGATGGTTGGTCGGCCGACTGGACTGACGACGACTGGGTGACTCCTCCGAGGAGACGCGGCGCGTGAAGAATCAACAGCCGCTGCAGCACCCAGCCAGCCAGCCAGCCAGCCCATCAGCCAGCATCGGCCGTGTGGAGCTGGAGAGAGTCGACGGACGCGAATCGCACGGGAAAAAATTACCATCATAAATGTAAATGGCCACTTCGCGTCGTATGAAAAGCCTCGCGCACTGCACGGCACACCGTGTTCTGCTGCATCAAAACGCTCCTTTGACGCCTTGCCTTGCCTTGCATGCGATATCGGTTCAAATATAGCTACTTATCGTACGAGAAATTTTAATTTTCATTCATACATTTTCCCGCAGCCCGGCCACGCTGCGCTACACTGCACTGCGAGGTGCCGGCCGGCGGATGGCTCTCTTTGGCTGACGGTCGGTGTGGCAAACGTCCGTAGCGGCCGGCGCCTCGATCGTTTCTTTTCCACTTAATGTTCTGTGCCGTCGTCGTCGTTGTTGTTGTTGCTGCTGTTGTATGCTTTTATTTTTAATTTCCTCCTTTTCTAAAGGTGCTTTGGACCTAAAATAAGGTGATTTGCTGCGGCGGCTCGATTGCTCATTATTCGCTGTGTTTCTGTTTTTGTTTTCCCTAGCCGTTTCGTGTGTATACACAACAGCGCTTGATGGCACTTGCAATTTGTTGTTATTACTGTTGTTATTGCCGAAAAGCCGTTCCGAAGCTGGTGTTCTGGTTGCTGGTGACGATGGAATTCGTTCCAAATGGCTCCCAACAGGGCAAAATACTGGCCGTCGTCGTCGAGGAGAAGTTGTTGCATCGTTTTGTTGTAAAGCTATTAGAGCACAGTACCTACGTACCTACCTAGAGGCTGGAATTTCGCCGAGAAACACTAATTGAAAGTGTTCTCGATGTGGCAGCCAGCAGCACACCGAAGAAAGCCCTGCGAGTGGAAACGGAACGCCGCACCACCCGGCCGGGCCGGGCTGACACAAGCCAGAGGAGCCTCTCAGAGGTGAATGAAATTGAATTAACTTTATCTAAGACCTACGCCCGGACTGGCGAGCCCCAGAGCTACTGCGCCTGTAGCGGACATTAGCAAAACACTAGAGTTATGGAGCGGAAATTTTTTATTAAATTAATGAGGACCGTTTAGCCTGGTGCTTCTTGCTGTAGTTTTAAGTGAAAATTACATACTCTTATCTTATATTCACAATTCGTACCGGTTAAAATGGCTCGGAATAGCTTTTGTCGGCTAAAGGTTTGTACAATTTTATGCCATTTGAATTTTGATACGGGCGTGTAATGGGGCGAACTTTATAGGAGTTGTGCATGAACCTTTGTCTGTGAATTAATATTTAGCCATAGCTGCTGTACAAGTTATATTGAATGTGCGATAACTTTGCAAGGAAAGTCCCTACAGATTTGCAGCCTTTCGCAAAAACGAGTGTTTTGAATGGTTCGATAATTGCATAGAACAATGTATTCTTGTAAAATGCAACTAACGAAAGTTGAGTATGAAAAACTAATTTCTAAGGAACTACCAAAGAAAATGCTCGATAACTCTGCATCCAATAGAGATGCAAATTCCATTTCATCAGCAAACGCGTTGGGCGTTTTTACAGTTTCTACAACTTTGCCGAAGAAACCATGATTTTGCCTCCTAAAATAAACAAGATAATTTTTTGATTTTGTTTTCATCGTGAGCCATGACTAACTTTTCATACTTTCAGATCACGGGGACCATTCATGCGAACAAATGTTCCAACTGCAAGAATTAATACATCACGCATATTACACTAGATTACCGTGTGCGTTGAACACATTCTGACACGTATGAAAAACAACAACAATGTTTTTCATAAATTGAGGGTTCGTCGCCACTTTTGCTTGCATAATCCTGCAAAACTCAAGCCGCTTAGGTTTATTCGCTAGCAGCAGCTCTTGAACCTGCAGTGTGGAAAGGATGCTTTTTACCCGGTACAATAGGTTCCACACCTCCATGATGACAAGGGACTGTGCCGCAATTCGCCTCGTGCTTGTCTTGAAATGATTTCTCACGATTCGCAAAATTTTATGGTCAATGGCTGACGCCACTTGCTGATGAGGCCGAGGCTTTCCTCAAAGCCTCGTTGAAAACAACGATCCTTCACGGAAGCGACGGTGCGTTGTCGTAGACATCTCTGAATTAAAATCATTGTGCAACAAAACGAACACTTCTGGATTTATGTTCACTTACTTGCATTAAGTAGGCGACGATCAGAAAATCTACAACCATACTCCTGCTGGGTTCGAGTCGTTTTCAGACATTAATTCAACACTCAAAAACATACGTTTAAAATAAAATCGCAACGAAATAAAAAGAGATAGACGTTTTACGTCAAAGAACTAATTGTAGAACAGTACTAGAGCTTTAAATTGGTGAATAGCAGCAATCAATTTTATTACACATTTTTAGGAAAAATTCGATTAAAATGCCTTGAGTAACACTTATTTCAAAGCTTTTTGCTTCCTAAAAGTTACTAAATCTCATAAAGTGGGAGGTTTAAATGCAATTTTCAATACAAAATGTTCTCAGCTTTCGAATGAAAGTAACAGAATTGAGCTAGCTAGCGTTGTTATTGTAGCAGACCTAATTTAAGATAAACAGAACTGAAAGCTGAAAATGTTCAATAACTCTGTAACGATTGAGATTTGGCCATATGCGTAGAACAATTTTTTTCGTCAAATATGATCCTCTATCATCCCCTGAAATATATGCACTGAGCTACCTAACACCCTGTATATATATAAGTGAGCGTGAGTTGGTTTGGATTTTCCACCATAACTCCCGAACGCCTTGAGCGAACTTCACCAAACTTGGCACACATCAGCACTGGGGGGTTTATAAGAGGGGGGGAGGCCATAACTCCGAAATGCCTGGACGGTTCTTCACCAAACTTGGCACACATATTCCTTGATATAAGGGAATCAGCACTGGAGGGTTGATAAGAGGGGCGAGTGTTCGTAACAGGGGGAGGAGGCCATAACTCCGAAATGCCTGGACGGTTCTTCATCAAACTTGGCAAACTTGGTTCCTTGACATAAGGGAATCAGAATTGAAGGGGTTGACAACAGGGAAGGGGTTCATAACAGGGGGTGGGGTCGTAACAGGGAGGGGAGGTCCTAACTCCGAAACACCTGGACGCTTCTTCATCAAACTTGGCACACTTGACATAAGGGAATCAGCACTGGGAGGTTGCCAAAAGTGGATTGCAGTTGTGCAAATAACTTTGAGAAAAGAGGGGGTTCCACCGAAGAGGAATATATAGTAAAAAAGACCTTTGTTTAATTTGCATTATAGTAATTTTCATACACACACGCACATACATACTTAAAAAAATTGGACACCCGAGCATTCGGTGAAAATTTCGGTTTGGCAAATCGACTTTTACGGATTCTTACTAACGTTTGGCATCATAAAAAATTTTTACCGAACGCTTGGCTGTCCAAATTTCGGCAAAACGTTGCCGACTTCGGTGCTTTATTTTAAGTATGTAGAAGAGCAAACCAATGCATAATTAGCTACGTGACGGAAGAGGGAGCTGACTGGGGAAGAATTGACAAGTAGGGGGACGAAGAACGTAAGTAGGAATGTATGTTTCGCCATAGCTCCGGAACTTCTGGACTGTTCTTCATTAAACATCGTTTGTCAAATACATGTATTTTGGCATAAAAGAATCAACGCAGGTGGGTTGACAAGAGAGGGAGATGATCTCTTACAAGGGGAGAGAAAGGTTCGAATGGGTAAAGGGGCGCGTTTCTCTTGCAATGCAATCTCTTGCTTGCAATTGGAATGATAGCAGTTTTACAAGTTGCTGGATTTCTGAAAGGGGGGATAGGGTGGCCATTTACAAAGGGAAGGTTTAAAAACCGTACCGCGATAGCAGCACGAGATAGGAGCTTCGCGTCAATCAGTTCTATTTATCAAGTAGCAACTCCGGACCCGGTAATAGTTGTTCAAAGATTATCAGTGGAAGTTACTACTTCAAGTGTCCATAATGGTTCTGCCAGTCTGTCACAACTTTCGCTGTGTGATCAGATCTGAATCGATGGTCCAATTACAGCGAAAGAGGATAGGGAACTATCCGTCTTTTCCGGCAAACTCAAGCAGAGTCGTTTCCAGACCAGGCTGTAATCCTCTCGAATGCATAAACGTCCTGTCTTCTAAAGACAGAAATTGGAAGCGACGCTTCAAGTGATGGACCAAGAAAAAGCCATCCGAGAGATCGTAAGCCCAGACACAGAATGGGCATTGTTTTACCGCACATGGGCGGGTCCTGGGAGAGACTGATCCAAAATGTAAATAAAAATCTACTGATATGAAATCAATGCGGAAACCGAACGACGAATCACTCCGCAATATATATATGCAATATGCTGGCTGAACGGGAAAGGTGGAGAACGTCATAAGTTCTCATCCGTTGACTCATGTCCTAGTGAAAGATTAAGAGGATCCAGTTTGTACACCAAACCATATCCTCCCAGGTTCCTCGAGTGGCCTCAAACCAGCGTCAAATATAATTGACAACAACAACAACAACAATTGTTGGCCCAAGAAGCGAATAATCTCGGTCAACCAAAGCAAAGACGGCAAGGTAAGATCTGCAGTGGATCAAACAATGGAACAATCGATTACGAATTTCTTCAGTTTTCGATGGAGAGGGCGTGTTATGTTTTCGTCGTATTCTACTGCCATTCTCTTTAGTTCAGAATCACAACAATGTTTACGAAGCTAGCGCGCATGTATTTGTGTAGGACAGCATGGCAAATGTTATTCTGCAAAATTTCTGCAGGTTATGCAAGTTTTCCCGGCTGCAGAATAACAACAATATGTTGCGTGAGTTATTTTTATTTTATGAATGACGGAAATTGAAGCGATTAGCCGGCATTTTCTTCTTCGTCGCAAGAAAAAACGTAGGAAATTTGGCTACTAGGAATTCTTTAATGAAAAAAAGCATTCGAATAGATCTCAGCTCACTTTGATCGATCGCGTATGAGAGGCAACAAAATAAAATATTAGGGATTAACTAATTTTGCATTGTGTGTCATAAAAATCGCTGATACTTTTAATAATTTGTGTTGGATAGGACGGGAATAGGCAATTACGACGAAGCAGCAACATACCCTACGGTTTACCGTTTACATCTCCATGAAAACAATCTAGAAGCGCTTCTTCCACCTGACTGCTACCGCCATTTTGTCAGAAAGCAAATTGCCTGCACTATCATTGCACATCACAGGCATGGCAAAATTCCTGTATCTTACCATTTTGTAGCAACTTCGTGTGTCGTTGTTGGTGATTCGCGCCTCTGCGCCGGCAAGAACGTGTTCTTCGTACTCGCGTTTGTTCAAACGGTGGGTCCTTTTTTGCAGTTCTAGTTTCAACTAACTAGACAGTAAGTAACTATCTCTTTCTCTTGGCGAGCTATAAAATAACACTATTCAATTGATTTTTTTTTTCGAGGTTGCTTCGAAGTGCTGTTGATGGAAGTTTTTATTATTTTTGGACAAAATATGGTACTTTCCTCTAAGAGTTGAGTTAGTAGTAGACCCCAAAATTGCAGAGGCGACTCGTCTGTATGTTCAACCTGTGCGTAGGTTCAGCTGGATGAAAATATTTTCATGATTTCGCCTGCACCGACACACACGCCGTACGAGATTTAGACAGTATACTTTTTTATTTATTATTGCAAACACTGTATTCAATTTCTCATTAGCTGGCCCGGGTGCCAAGGCCTGCGCTTTCATCTATTTTATCTAGCTACGAAACTGATGAGTACAACATTCAACACAACGAGAGCGTTGGTTCAGCGATCTCATTGAACAAGCATACCAATATATCACATCATATCAAATGATAGTGTCGAAGATCGCATTCAGGAACAATTCCTTTGAACCACAGCGGACTGGATAAAAACGAGACTCCACAGGGGAAGTTGAGTCTGACTCCGGTTAAAATTGGTTCCCATTATAGCTTGGTTTAATCAGCGGAACCGCTAGCTTGGGTAAAGAGGAACAGTACACATACTTCATTAAGCATTGCATCAATGACCCTTGTCTAATTTTTCGCCTTTTCACCTTCACGGCTTGTACCATTCTGTGTGGATACTATAAACACCTTTGTTTCATTACTTTCTTCTACCGTCCCCTCCGTTGATTACTACTAAAGAAAAGATTCTAGAGATTTGCAATCTTCTGCAAAAACATGTATTTTGAGCCCTTCAATAATCGCCTAGAACCATATGCTCTTGTAAAATGCAACCAACATAAGTTAAGTATGAAAAACTAATTTTAATGAATTTCCAAATAATGCTCTATAGCTCTGCACTCGAGAGAAATAGAAATGTCATTTCTTTAGCAAAGTTGTTTGTCTTTATATTTTCCATAACTTTGCAGAAGAAACCATGTGTCTCTCTATTAACACAAAAGAATGGACGTGTATCGAGCCTATAGCGAACGCGAAACACATAAAACGTATGCTTGCCATACTCTCATTTGAGTGGTTGGGGACAAGCGGAACCCATACAAGTTCATAGTACTCGACTTAAGCTTTATGATGAAGCGCTGATTTCATAATTCCGCTTGCCCCATTTTGCCCCATGGCCTCGAGAAGCTATGGAAATTTAAAGCTTGAATATGCGACAACTTAGCAAGTAAAGGTCCAAGAGATTTGCGGTCTTCTGCAAAAACGTGTATTTTGAGTGCTTCTATAACATGAACCTAGAACCTAGTGCCTAGAACATTGTATTCTTGTGAAATGCAACTAAGAAACGGTAAGCATGAAAAACCAATTTTTAAAGAAGTTTTTAAGAATATGCTTTATAGTTCAACACTCGATAAAGAGAGAAATTTTATTTCTTCAGCAAAGTTGCTTGTTTTTTTATTATTTATAACTTTGTCGAAGAAACTATGTCTATATTTCCTAACACCAAAAAGTAATTTTTTGATTTTCATTATAGTAAGGAATGACTAACTTTTGGCAGTTTTAGATTAAGGGGGATATTTGTATAAACAAACAAAAGTGCTGAAGACGATAAATAAAAACAAAAGACACTAGGAAAAAAGTTCCACTTTTTGCCCTTTTGGACTACTGTGCTGCGGTGGCAAAAAATTAAGACACTTACGATCGCATTTTTCGTGCTAATTCCGTTGATTTTTATGCAATTGATCTCAAAAGAACTACATTAGATTAGAGATCTAACGAAAAAATGCATCATAGAACTTGGTTTCTATTGTTCTGGAGGTATTCCGAATAACCGTGAAAATAAATTTTAATCCTCATGAACAAAAAGCAATTTTACTAAATTTTATTTAAACCAAATCTTCGAATAATGAACAATAATAAAAAAAACCCGCCGCGTTCCGGTGCTCAATCCAAACTTACGGACTCAATACATGCATTTCTCAGCAACGTAAAATTTATACGCGCTGTGTCGTTAAAATGATCATCAGACCGACAGTATTGTGATTGCTGCGCATATCTTCCGGCCAAGTAGGTAATCGAAATGATCAATTCGCGTCATTCAAGCGAACCCAATCGCTGCTGGCTGGCTGGTGCAATAAAAAAAGGCAAGTGAACAAATGAAAACATAAATTCTCGAAAGGCTCTTGAACTCACTCTCTGGAGCTGGAAGCATTTTGCCTCGATCTTCTTCACCTCCATCTCCATTCATCGACTGCATCACCATCATCATCATCATCATCATCATGTCGTTTTCATGCCTTTCATATGCCTCAAAAACACAGCCATACACACCGAGCATAAGTATCCATACTTTAAATACCGCCCGGTGGTCATACGTTGTGTACCTTTCCGGTGCGGTGGGTTCCGTCCGAAGGAGAACTCCGACCGAGCCAGTTAGCAAAAAGGTAGCGCACTACCTTCCGTCCTCATTCGGGTCGGGTAGTCCACGGTCAGGTAGAAGCGAGCGAGCGAGCGAGCATGCTGCCAAATATTCGTCCGTCACAGACAAATGGATCTGTGATTTCCACCGGATCTTACCATCTTTTTCGGGGCGAATGCTGTATGCAATGATGCGTACCGCTCTTCCTGCACTGCGCTGGCTGACTGATCGAACGAAAGAGCGCAACGCTCGTTGTGTGAATCGGTTTCGGTAGTTTCGTTGCCTCTTCCTTCTCCTCCTCCTCCTGTTGAAGCAAGGGAACAGTTGTACGGTTGAAAAGCTGCAATAAAAATCAACGTTTTGCGTAAAACCGCATTTGCGACTTTTTACGATTTCGTTTGAAGAAGCGGATGATACGGTGGGCAGGATTGTTTGAAAACAAGATAATAAACTTTATGAGATTTGCTAGTTTTTTTCTGCTCGCCATGGGAACGTTCAACGACTGTCTGGACTGAGTGCTGAGTTGCTTGGAGAATCACGCAAACGAACGAAATAGGCGGTACCGAAAGAAACGGTTTAATAGTGACGCTACTCTCAAAGCTAATGGGAATGGGTTCTTTCCTTCGGTATATCCGATGGGTATTTACGTGGGATCAGTAACAAATATAGCAATCACTCGGCGTAAATAAGAAATTGTGCAATGTCAATTCGTTTTTATAACAACAACACTTGACAAGCAGAGCTAAGTGCGGCAAATACCGAAATTAGTCGAAGAATGTCACGCAAGCACAATGAGGACTGCGTGGCGGCTTCACGGCAATCCGCCGTCTAGCAAACAACCATCGATCACATGGCTAGCCGCGGTGACCTCCGTTCGATGATTGAGAAGCACGCGGATGCAGCCGTCCGGGATTAAGCCACAAATCGGCGGAAAATTTAATTAAGACAAAATGACACTCGTTACATCACGTTCTAGGTATTTTTTGTTATGTCTGACAGAAAACGCGCGCGCGAGTCGCGCAACCATTGCATTTATCCGTCGTTTTTTTTTGCTTTGGTCTCTCTAGTCTGCGATGCGGTAAATAAATAGAAAGCAGCCGTTTCCGTTTCGTGCACGCCGCGGTTCTGCACGAGTCTGGTCAGTCAGACGGGTTTTGTAAGGATTCTCACTGCACGGCAGTGGCGGGTGTCGTAATACCGCGTCAAAACAATCATCATCATACGAACGAAACCCATCGGAGGCGCCACTCTCTCGCTCAAAAGAAAGAAAAAACATTGTCCTCCTTACGGGATTTTCTTCTGTTTATTTTTGTGTAACCTAATCCTGTCTGGTGTTTGCCCTTTTCTTGACACCGCACAGTCAACTCCGGCACTTTTTGGGTGACCATCTGCCCTCACTCCGTGAAAACAGCTGATTCTTGTTGAATAAATCCGCTACGAGGATGCTTCATAACAGAAGTATTTTACGAAATTGTTTGGAACTAAGTTGTTACCCTCGCAAATTGGCAAATCAGCAATTTTCAGATCAACACATGAATGGTTGAAGGGGTGAAAACATGCCAGTCGCGAACGGACTTTAAGCTGAGGATTTCTGCATGCAACTTAGAAAACTCCAGATCGTAAAGGTACGTCAGGCCATTCAATTCCGGTCATAACTAAATAGCCAGAATTCCAAACCAGATGAGCGGTAATCAGAATGTTTAATACTTCTAGCTAAATGTGATAGTCGTTAACTGTAGTTAATCTTGTCTATCAACTTTTTCTGAACCACAGACCAGACTCCGCCTATGGTTGCAAATATTTTAGGTTGGAACATGGTTCAGTAAATATCCAGCGAATGGCGAATGGCTATTCAATTCCAGCTCACGGAAGAAAACACCAGCACCTGCGCGTGTTTTGTACAATGTATCATCGGTATGGCATACCACATAATCAGAAATTCCTATCTTGGAGGCAAATTGCTTGAAAACGTTCTGTACGGAAAAATACGTATGAGCATTATATCGCTGGGAGCTAGAGTAAATTTGTCCTGTTTCATTAATTGGGTCCAAAAGTATGAACCATCGAGTATGATTGTACAGATTGTCAAAAGCCAAGCGCATAGTCGATACACACACATCAGTGCCTTTTGCTTTCTAACTGAAACCTAGTCTATCATTCGTGTCTTGTACATCACAGTTTAAAACCTTCGGTTTTAAAGCGGGAGTATTTTGCGGCACAAAACCGCATTGTGACCTTAATGATCCTCACATCCAGTGAACAATGGCCAGCACTCTCGAGCGAACATGTAGTCTATCTAGGGTCGTTTTTGATGTTTCATGCTTCGTTTTTCATATTTTGTTATTGATGATTTGTGTTTATTTCTCAATCTTCCGTCTTTTATGTTGACCTTTTATTTTCCAATTCTTTTACAGTACTCCAGCTTTTTTGCGTCTTTTTGACATTTTTACCTTTGTTATACTATAACAACGGTTTAGGAATTGGTCGAAAAACCCGAAATTGATCCGGGGCCGGAGGGCCGAGCCACATATACCATTCGACAGGGTTCGATGAACTGAGCAATGTCTGTCTGTCTGTGTGTGTGTGTGTGTGTGTGTGTGTGTGTGTGTGTGTGTGTGTGTGTGTGTGTGTGTGTGTGTGTGTGTGTGTGTGTGTATGTGTGTGTGTGTGTGTGTGTGTGTGTGTGTGTGTGTGTGTGTGTGTGTGTGTGTGTGTGTGTGTGTGTGTGTGTGTGCGTGTGTGTTTTACGTGAGGAAACGCTATGCCAGGCACACTAATGATGATGTGGCACAGTGTGGGACTCTAACCCACTAAAAACCTCACGGGCGTCTGACCTTAACCACGTGTTGAGACGTGAATCGGTCCTGAGATGGCGACCGTCATAACGTCCACTCCTTCACAGCAACCCTCTCAGGGTTCCGCCATCCGTGATGCTACTCATGCTCCTTCACCGTCCACTTTCCTTTTACCTGTCGAGACGTGTACCGATGTATCTTAACTTTCGTCCCTTCACGGCCACCCTCTCAGGATTTCTTCCTATGAATATTATCCTTCCTTCCTATGTTGTGCCGAGTCACAGTGGTTCAGATTGATTTGAGTCACCTGTATCCTAATGTAGCTTGTATTTCTCCTACTACTCTACCTGTCAAGACGTGCACCGATGTAGGGACGGCGATCGTCTTGACTTCCGTCCCTTCACGGCCACCCTCGCAGGATTTCTTCCTATGGCGCGCGTTTGTAGTTGCTCGAATAATCCCCGGCGATGGATTTATTATACTCCGTCAGAGATTTCCCCGGCGATGGAATATCTCTCGACTCCGATACGCGAATCGACTTCTTCAGCTGCTTGCACTGTGCCCATCTCGCCGATGCCGAATCGCTGCTCGTTTCTCTATTTACGATGCAACTCCGACATAATTTGCGTCACTGCTACGCTAACGGCATTCCAAGTGGCTTCTTCTCGATACATTTTGGTAACAATATTCTCCGCGTAAAGAGTGGGCATCTCTCTTCGCGCTGCCTCAAAACTTGGACAGTCGAACACTACATGTTCTGGGGTTTCATCCACGTTTCTACATTCCAGACAGAGGGGTAACCTTGCATGTCCGAATCGATATAGGTACTGTGTAAAGCAGCCGTGATCAGACAGAAACTGCGTCAGGTAAAAGTTGACTTCTCCATGCTTTCTTTTTACCCACGTCGAGAGATTCGGTATTAGTCTGTCGGTCCATCTACCGTTCACGGCCGTGTCCCACTGTGACTGCCACTTGACAATTGACTTCACTTGCACCAGTTTCCTTATGCATCTTCCTTCCGCCTGTAGCACTCGCTGTGCTCCTCCAGGATTACGTCGATGGGAATCATCCCGGCGATAACGCATACTACCTTCAACGAGATAGTCCTGTATGCACTTGCGACCCGCATTCCCATGAGTCTGAACGTACCGTTTAACTTCGCTCGATTCCGTTTAGTATTTAATGCTGCAATCCAAGCTGGACCACCATACCTAAGTATCGACGAGTATACACTGGCCAACAAGCTTCTTCTACTATTCCTTGATCCTGAGTTGTTCGGCATTATCCTAGCAAGTGCATTAGTGGCCTTCACCGCCTTCTCGCAAGCATAATCAACGTGGTTATTGCAGTTTAGTCGGTCGTCACACATTACTCCCAAGTATTTCAGCCTCCTTTGCGAGACTATGACATGATCTACAACGGTGATTTGTGCCTGCTGCACTGCTTTACGGTTACTAACCAGTAGTATTTCCGTCTTGTGGTGAGCCAGCTGGAGTTTCACTCCCTGCATCCAGTGTGCTATCATGTCTATGGTTTCAGTCGCCAGCATTTCCACTTCTTCCAACGATTCACCTGTGACCGTTAGTACTACGTAGTCTGCAAAGCCGATAATCTCGACACTTTTAGGTAGCTTTAATGTCCACACGTCGTTGTACATTCCATTCCAAAGCGTTGGACCGAGGATGGAACCTTGAGGGACGCCCGCCGTGATCCTGATGGACTTTCGTCCAACTGACGTGTCGTACGCAAGCACTCGATTCTGAAAGTAGCTCCTCAGAATTCTGCACAACTAGTCGGGGACCCTCATTCTGTGCAGCGCTACGGCGATTGCTTCCCAGCTGGAACTGTTGAAAACGTTCTTAACGTCAACGGTTATCACGGCGCAGCATCGATCACCCCGCCGCTTCTGCATTACCGATTTCTCGGCCCTCTCGATTACTGTCTGGATTACATCCACCGTGGACTTTCCTTTCCGGAAACCAAATTGCTTGTTGGACAATCCATGCCCGCTCTCCATGTATCATGTCAATCTGTTGAGAATTACCCTTTCCAGGAGATTTCCTAGAGTATCCAGCGTAACATATAAGCCTATACGAAGCAGGATCGCCCGGAGGTTTACTATAGGGTGTCGGGGGCCAGGTCGTTGGGGCATGCTGCGGAAGGAGCCCTCGATGGTCACCTTCAGCTTGTTTGGACATGTTTTAGCGGGCATCGAGGACCTTACAACATTCTCATGGTGATGCGGTATGCGTCACCCCATGGGTTGTCATCGGCGTCTTGGCACAGCTCCTTGAAGCGGTTAGATTTGCACCGCTTGATCTCCTGTTTCAGCGTAGCCCTAACCACTCTGTAGACTTCTCTACGTTCCTCTCTTTCCATCTCAGATCTTGCTCGATGTGCGCGTCTTCTGGCGCTGAGACATCTAGCTCTAAGTTCGCTTAGTGCCTCATTCCACCAGTACGCTGGTCGTCGTTTGTTCCTAGGTTCCAATTTTCTTGGCATGGTTGTGTCACATGGTCTCACTAGCCTTTCCGTCAGCTCATCTGCGTCCCGGACTGAAGGGCCATTCTCTGCTAGCAAAGCTTCGACAAAAAGTTCGCTGTCGAATTGATTCGTTTTCCATTTGCGCTCGTGTATTCTATGCCCCTGTGGTGGCACAGTGTTTCGCTGGCCAATGTAGTACCGGATCGCCTGATGCTCACTGTGAGTGTAACCCTCGCAAACTCTCCAGTTTGTGTTTGCCACCAGCGACGGACTGCAAAAGGTGACGTCGATAATGGATTCTCACCCATCTTTACGGAAGGTGCTGGTGGTGCCTTCGTTCATTAGGTTGACATCCAGTTTTGCAAGAGCTTGTAGTAAATTGTAGCCTCTGGCATTGGTGCATCTGCTGCCCCAATCCACTGCCCAAGCATTAAGTCTCCTCCAATCACGACTGGTCTCCGATTGGTGAGCTGTGCGGTAAGTTCGTCCAACATCTCCAACGTCCAACTACACACGAATATACCGTTGATCTTAGCGATAACAAACCCGTTGTTTGTGCTCGTGACCACTTCCTGGATAGGATATCTACCCGTAATATAAATTGCAGCCATCCTTGCTCTGTCTGCAATCCAGTTATCGTTGTCAGAAGGAACATGATACGGTTCTGCAATAATTGCAACGTCGCACTCCGTTTCTGTAGTTGACTGCCACAGCAGTTGTTGTGCCGTGTCAGTGGTTCAGATTGATTTGGGTCACCTCCATTATCTTCTGCCAGTCAACGTGTTTTTATAGACCGGGCATCTTGGACCACAGCATATATTTTGGCGGCTTAGTGCAGTCTTTCACAAAATGACCAGTCTCGCCGCATTTCTGACACAGCTTAGATCTGTCCGGCCCTTTGCCGTTCTTCGCCTGGTGACCAAAGTTTAGACACTTAAAGCATCTTTCAGGTAGTTGGGTAGCTCTCAGTGAGCACACTGAGCACGCCACTTTGATCTTACCCGTCTCAAATACCTTACTGGCAGCTGTCACTGGGAGTTTATTTGCTGCTATCTGGCTACCCCCGTATCCTTTTCTCAGCCGTACAGAGAAAGGTACCTTTCCTAGATGTGTTTGTTCTTTCAAGGCAGTTACTAGCTCATCTTCCGTGGTGATTTCGTCCAGCTTTCTACACTCGAGTGTCGTCTCTTGGGACAAGGCTCTCACCTTCACCTCGCCAACCAAGGAGTTTTGTACCACCTACCACCTATAGGTAGAGCCCTTGGCCGAAGGGTAGTTCTTCAACTCAAAAAGCCTATCTCCGTTTTGCGTGCGCCTGGTTTTCGCCACGTTATCATCCAGTTCCTTCAGTGCAGGGTCATTCCTTACTCTTCGCAGGAGTTCAGCGTAGGTGGCTTTGTCCTTTAGTTCCACCACTAAGGCGTCACCTTTCTTTCTCAGCCTTCGTGGTTGCATCTTTGGCTCCTTCTTTTTTTTGCCAGTGACCGTGTTCCAGCCATCTTTTTCGACTACTACCCCCTGCGTTTTCTGGTTCATAGGCCCTTCGTAAATGTCTTTAAGTTTTTTAAGCCCATTCGCTGCCACCTCTTCTGGTGATGTTCTACCCCGTTTTTTCGATAGCGGGTTGTGGCGACGCGGTGTCTCCTCGCTTTCCGCTCGGTTCGCTTCCTTAGCGTTTGCCGACGCTTCTTCAGCCATTTCTACTCTCGTTCGCAGGCTCTGCTGTTCCTTATCGACAGTGTGAATGGCGGGTTTTAACCTTATCGCCAGCTGCTGGATCTCCTTGTTCACGTAGTGTTTGTCCTTGACAAAACCGTCAAGTTCTTCGGCAGCCTTCTTGGCCTCCTACAGCTTCGATTTACAGTGCGGCAGTCCTTGTTGCACGGCCTGCGGGTTGCTTTTACCAGTGCCCAGTACCTGCTGTCCTCCTTGGGAATTCTCGCTCCTTTGGGCATTTGCCATATCAGCCTCGGTCTGAGTTGGCGAACGCTGTAATTTCGCACTTTGGGCGA
Organism: Sabethes cyaneus; assembly: GCF_943734655.1. NCBI lineage: Eukaryota > Metazoa > Arthropoda > Insecta > Diptera > Culicidae > Sabethes > Sabethes cyaneus. The sequence goes on along the minus strand of NC_071354.1, from coordinate 29,437,294 downwards.
ACGGGTCTTCCTTCCTTTTTCTCCAGCTTGTTGTGGTGTTTGTTGATCTATTTCCATGCTGTGGGGCCCCAAATCTAGGCCACTATCTCCGCTCGTATTTGTGTAGTCGCCTTTACGATCCCATGGGTATCTATGCAAGCAGGGAGGCCATGGCTAGGGACACTCCCCCCTATCCTTCATGGGGATAGGGATGTCAACATCCGATCAGCGTTAGTCGGGAATGTATCATCTGAGCCTACACCACCACACTTTGACGTGAGTGATGAGCTTTGAACGTACCTACAGACCAGCCACGGATTTAGTGGGTGGGATGGCAGCTGTACCATTAGCCTACTCGCCGTTTCGGAAAGGTGTCACCCTTTCTTATCTAAGGTAGTAGAATAGCACAGCTGTCGGTCCTATAGCGTCTAATCCGATCGTTTTCCCGTCATTCCAGTATACCCTAATTAGGATCTTCCTGGAACCGATCCTAATGTGCCCTCGGCACTCTTGACCTGGCTTTTAGGTTTAGAGTCCTGAGCTCTGACAGGGCACTACGACGTCTGCAGCTGGTTTATGGGACTTGAGCTATGCTTGCGTCTTTACACCACTACACTACGCCACCCGCAAGGCACTACGCGCCCCCTCTCCCTGTTAGCACACAACCGAGGGTGCAACCAAAGACCGGTATTTGGTCGACACTAGGCCCGGTTGCGTCCCAGCCGGCGCCACGTGGAGGTAGGGATAAGAGTTCCTGCTCCCATTTTGTGTGTGTGAGTGTGTGTGTGTGTGTGTGTGTGTGTGTGTGTGTGTGTGTGTGTGTGTGTGTGTGTGTGTGTGTGTGTGTGTGTGTGTGTGTGTGTGTGTGTGTGTGTGTGTGTGTGTGTGTGTGTGTGTGTGTGTGTGTGTGTGTGTGTGTGTGTGTGTGTGTGTTTGTGTGCGCGGGACGCAAATTTTCTATCGCCTGTTTCTCGGAGATGACTGAACCAATTTGTTCTTTATTACTTTTGTTTAAAAGGTATTGTTGCCTAGTATATTACTATTTAATTGTTTTGTGGTCCGACATTTCGTTTAAGAGTTATACGTAAAATTGTAAAAGTTATGTGACACAATTTTCTCCGGGACCACATGACCGATTTCAACGATCTTAGTATCAAATGAAAGCTCTTATTATCGCTAAATTTTTCGCAAAGGGCAAAAAAATAATTTGTAAGATATGAGTTATATTTTTTTTATAAAATCAATTGTCTGTAGGCTCTACAGCCTGAAAAACTCGAAAAATGAGTGTACGAGTTGAGTTAACGCTTCTAGCACGAAATAGAAGTGGAAGTTCAAACAGAGGAATTTTCGCAACTCGGCCAAAAATTTTTTTTTCGTTTTTGTCTTTTTGTTCGTAGATTTTTGCATGAAAAATAACAACGTATTTATTAAAAGCAAGAATAGATTTGGTTTTCACGTTTAAACTTTAAGTAAAAATGCCTAAAATCCAAATTTTTTTTGCTCGATTAAAAAATTCTCTTTGTTTTTTTTTCGCCTCCCCTTCAGTGGCTCTACACCGGAGGGACAAAAACTTTTTTAAATATTTGTAATAGCCTCATCTAGTTTAAATTATTTTGGGATCAAATTAGAGGTTTCAATGCCTCAAATATATCTGCAAAATTTCAGAAAAATTGGTTTGGTCGGTCAAAAGATATTAACCCTCGAACACTCGCGCCAACGTTTGTAACACGGTTACTCGCGCGCACAATAGCTCAAAACCAAAAAAACGCGCGCACTAGAGTTTTGACTGGGAAAACTTGGTTTTAGGTTTATCGAACCTTTGGAAATTGAAAGCTCTAACATCTGGTAGAATTTAAATTTTGATTAACCCCCTAAAAGTGAAAAAAAAAACAATTATTTTTCTTCAGTTTCAATATAACACATTGATGTGTGCTGCAAAGTTTGAGAGAATATTATTACAAGAAATTTTGCTGAAGACAGTAACGATATTTGACTTCTACATCTACGTCATCCGTCCTCATTCCGAGGTAGTCCATATTTCTAACGCCTTTTTCAATTTCTGCACTAATAGTGCAAAACAAACAATTACAATGATAATAGGGTGATTTATGTATTTTGGACAGGCGTTACGCGTACTCTACTTTGGACATTTACAGCAAAATTGAATGAAAGTGTCCAAAATAGCGTACGCGTAACGCCTGTCCAAAATGCATAAATCAAACTATACTATAAAGTACCTAAGAGAATGTGAGGTTCGTAAGAACAGTACCACATTACCTTTAACCAAGCAAATTAGGGTATCGCATATCGACGGTCACCGTCCAGCTAGCTTCGAGGTACGATGCTGGTCTAACAAGCCAGTCGTCGTATGTTCGAATCTCGGCTAGGCGGTGCTTGCTAGTTAGAGTCAGTAGGATTGTTGCACTGGCCCCGTAATTTTCCTGTACTCTAACAGCCGGCTGCGAAGTCTGTCGATAAAGAAGGGTAATGTCTACGGTATAAACCCATGGCTTTGCTTTTTTTATATCGACGGTCAAAGACTTGTTGGAAAGCGGGGTCGGTAGTTTTAAAGATCCCAATGTTCCACTAGTAATGGGAACAAAACGTGTTAAACTCGACTGTGACATTCGACGAATCAACTTTACCTAGCCTGATTAGTTAGTTTTTTATATTATCCTCCCAAACCAACATCCTTAAATTTGAACTAGCGCATAGTTCGGTAAAAAGTTTCTCAAGATACTTAGTTCCGTTTAACTCATTTATGTTGAACCGTGTAAAACAAAATTGGCTGGTAGATAATAACTCGAAACACAGTTGTTTCCGATTTTTGCTTGCAATTTTTTTCAAAGTCAGATATCATGGAATGTCTAAGCGCAAAATTCAATTATTATCTAATACCTACCTAAATTAAATGGTGATGATTAAACCGAAACAAATTATACAAAACTTTTATTTATTCAAGATGTTTCTTGAACTGTAACGTATAAAGATAGTTCAACGTTTGTGAGACCGAAAACCATTGACTGTCAGGAGCTGTATTCAATCATTTTTAATTTCGGCACGGCGAAACTAATCAAAACAATTCTGTTATCGTTCGTTATTACGAGTGCAACTCAGCAAAAAAACTAAAACGAATATAATATTCCCGATTTACAGCCGTAAACGGCGACCAGATATATAATCGCTTCTTACCTACCTGATGGAATGGCAAAATTCATACATCAATCGGTGGTGCGGCGGCCGGGCAACCGTCCGGCCGGCCAGCGGTGGTGCATTCCAGCCAGCCACTCTCGATAAGCAAACTCCCGAGATATCGTTAGCATTTTTACTACCGAGAATGGTATTTTTACGATACTGTTGTTTTGAGCGTACGATTTCTTCGCACTCACCGCGCCACCGCGGTTTGTCTGTTCCCCTTCCGCGGAGGGACAGCCACCCCCCGCTTCGCGTCGGTCGGTGCAACGCGACGTAAAAACAGAACTGCAGTCCATCATCCACCGTGCACTGCCACCGCACCGCACTGCACTGCACCCCGCTCTTTGCTGCGCTGCGCGGCTGCCTGGCTGGCGTCCTTTGCCGGTGGGTTGATTTGCAAGCGCAGTCGAACAGTCGAAGGAAAAAGTCCGTTCATTTCTTTTTTTTTGTTTTGTGTGCATTTTTATTTGTTTGTGCTGCGGAACGAATGGCTTGCCCGGTAGGGCCACGAACGAACGCGCAATCGGACTTGTATTGTGACGGCAGAGGGCAGCTGCCGGCGCGCAAACTCGCGACGATACTGATCGCGAACGCGCGCATAGTTTATGATGCGGCTTTTTTATGACGTCTGGCCTTTTTATGATGTCTAGTCGAAGGTTTTAATGTTGACCGAATGGGGTGCAACAGCAGCAGCAGCGGCAGTCCACCGCGCCGCGCCGGGTTGCACTCGGCAAAGGGTTACCTACTACTTGTTGTGTTTTCGCATGAGATCTGGCGGTCCGGCACTTAAGAGTTTTCGAACAACAAACGATTCGTTTGTGTTGCGCTCGCGAATACAGGAAGACAACAATTTTTTTTTATTTCAGGTATGCGACTTTTACAACCTTTAAGGCTTAATACAGTGATTAGCTCGCGGTCATTATGCAGCGAAAGAAGAGCCCTCTGCGGCTTCGCTCCCGACCGACACAAGAAGTTCACCAGAAGTCGTCAAGTCGTGCAACAGTTCATGCACACAAGAAGTTGAATGATTTCCGCGCGAGCTTGGAACGTTAACGAGCCGCCGATGCAGCTTGGTTTCATTGACCTCGGTCGGTCGCGCCATACGGTTGGCGGGAGCTGTTTGTTTTGGTGCCTTCCATGCGAATTTTCGTATATTTATATGATCCAGAACCTGGGCCTGGGCCCGGGTCGGTCGCCGCGATGCGCTCAAAGCGGCAAACACCAACATTATTATTATTATTATTCACCGAACCAGCCTTGCTTAAGCTTGTTATTGCTGCTGCAACTTGCCCGCTGGGAACCGCGCGGTTCCTAGAATAGACCGTGCCGTAACTTAATCCAGACGTTCACACGAGGCTGATTGCTTTATTACTGAAATTATTGCTTCAGAAAACGACTAAAAGCCACGATTGCATACGGCAGTAAATGTATGAGATTTATAGATTTGGCGTCAGTTTTGATGTGCCTGGTGTGTAGACGACGACGGCGACGGCGACGACGACGACGACGCGACGGACATAATGGCTTCGATGTTTTCGCGAAATGGGTGCGCAAAATTTCGCTGCTTCCCATGGAATCGTGCGAAATTTTTAGCGGCTGTCAATTGGAGAGGTGAATTTCTTTACTCTGCCTTTTTTCGGTACTAATTGGCTCAATTAACGGACGGTCTGCAATTTTTTTTTATCCGACATCTTGAAGATGCAGATAAAATTTTCCACAATAATCAAGTGAATTCACAAAAGGTTTTCATACTTACTTATCTTAGAATAGACAGTACATAAAACTTCTCAATACAATTATCAGAGCTGTAATAAATTTGTTGATTTATTTTTTTTATGTAACTATTTTCTCCAACTTCCTGGTTTTTCTCAAAAAAATCCATGAAATATAGGAGATGACACCCCGTGCCTCACCAGTAAATGTCTAAATCGGTATGTTTTCAGCTGCAACATTAGCTAGAATTATTTACGATTCTGTATTATTATATAGCAGAGTAATTCTTGCTGAAACGGGGCCACTACTGACACATGGTCTTCAAATATTGGAACTTTTACACTTAATTGGTTAAAAATGGTTAAAAAATAAGAATTACACCTTTAATACCTCGAAACAGTGGACCCCTCGTTCGCCAAGGGGCCTAACAGTTCCAAAAATAGTTGAATTTTGAGCAAACCTTGAGATCTATATCATGTGATATTTCGTAAATTTGCAATGAAACAACTAGCAAATGGCCCGGTTCAGTAAAGAAGAAGAACAGGGCTTTCAAATGGAGTAAAAAAATTTTTGCCGGCCATCTTGGATTTGGCCGCAATGTTGGATTTTATCAATAAATCGCCGTTTTCACCATGACCCCCTCAACCGATTTCAATTTTAAGACCACCATCGGTAAGCTGATAAAAAACACAAACATTCATCAAATTAGTGTAGTGGCATTAATTAAATGAAATAATTAATTATCTGTATCAAGGTTTACAACTCTCATATAATGGAATATCTTGCGACAGAAAATTAATTGTTTTATTTAGTTAATACCATTGCACATCTAACTGGATAAAGGTTTCTTATTGCATTTATTCTCAGCTTTCCGATGGTGGTCTTGAAATTGAAATCTGTTCGGGGGATCATGGCGAAAACGGCAATTTTTTGATCAAATATAACATGGCGGCCAAATCCAAGATGGTCGCCAACTTTTTTCACGTTGTTTATAAGCCCTATCTCACCTCTTTACAAAACCGTGTCGTTTGTAGTTTTTTTCATAGCAAATTTTGGAAATATCACAATAATTATTTGAAAATTGTGAACCTTGCCGCAAATAACTGGTTGTTTTATTCAGTGAATGCCATTGCACACCTAACTTTATGACTGTTTCTTATAGCAGTTTTTCTCAGCATTCTAATGGTAGTCTCAAAAGGAAAATCGGTTGGGGGCTCATGGTAAAAACAGCGGTTTTTTTTTGGTTAAATCCAATATGGCGACCAAATCCAAGATGGCCGCTAAAATTTTTTTTACTCCATTTGAAAGCCCTGTTTGTCTTCTTTACAGAACCGGTCAATTGTTTCATTGAAAATTTGGCAAATATCACATGATATAGATCTCAAGGTTTGCTAAAAATTCAACTTTTTTTTAAACTTATAAGCCCCTTGGCGAACGAGGGGTCCACTGTTTCGAAGTATTAAAGATGTAATTCTTATTTTTTAACCATTTTCAACCAATTAAGTGCAAAAGTTCCAATATTTTAAGACCTCGTGTCAGTAGTGGCCCCGTTTCAGCGAGAATTACTCAGCAGTTTAAAGCCATTCACGCAGAGTGTCATTTCTTTGTGACGTCTCATGGAATTAAATCTCCAAAAGACAAATCATGCTGGACAATCAAATGCATGCCTACTGGGACTAAACTAACTACGGTAAAAACGAACATTCGGCCGAAAGCGCGATGCTTTAGCTTCTAGCGGAACAGAGGAATTCGTTGAGCGGCTCGACACACGCAAGTCGGCTTCAACCAGGCCGATCTATCTAGCACGTTGGGCTCCTCTATTCCAGATGCCGGCCGGTGGGATTCTTGAAGAGAACAGATTTCACTGCATAGTCGTCCGGCATCCAAGCGATGTGACCGGCCCACTTTAATCTCTCAACTTTTGCCAGGTGGGAATCTCTCCACGTACTGCCTGCAGCTCGTTGTTGATACGCCTGCGCCACTCTCCGCTTTCCGTTTGTACTCCACCAAAAATAGTTCGCAACACCTTTCGTTCAAATACGGCAAGTGCCGTAGGGGCCTACCGGTCTGATTAGCGTTTTGTACACCGTCAGCTTTGGGCGGTGATGTATGTTCCTTGATCGAAGCGTCTTGCGGAAGGAAAAATAGGCTCGATATCCGGCGTAGATTGCCTCCGCCGTCCCATGGTTTCTAGTTATCGGGATCGGGAGCCGGCACGTTGTTATCGTTTGTAGGTACTCCTAAGTAAACATCCGTTGCGTTTGCTCTGTTATATAACTGCTCGTGTGTGCACTCATCCCTACACATTTCAGGATTTGGTTCAGGTTCGAGGGTGCAGTACATCAGCGAAAAATAAGAAAAGCGAAAATTGAGAAAATACACTTGCTCTCTCTCTCTCTCTCTCTCTCTCTCTCTCTCTCTCTCTCTCTCTCTCTCTCTCTCTCTCACACACACACACACAATCTTTCTTTCTTTTTCTCAATTTCTTTCTCACCATCTTTATCCAACATTATCTCTCTCTTTCTCACTACCTCACTCAGTTTTACATTTTCGCTCTCACATACTACCAAACTTCCTCACATACTTTGCGCTTCGATCCAATATTTCTCCTGAAAAGCTTTTTTAAGATACCTTCGATTTGGTACCAAATTGCTTACAATTGGTTCAGCGGTTCAAAAGTTATGCATTTTTAAAGAAAGAAAGGTTGACGATTAGCGAAAGAGAGTTTGGGGTTTAATACTCCTGATCAGGGCCCGGCATCGCCGAAACAGATAAATAAAACTGACTTTCTCTTACCTTCGCTTCATACATGAAGTGACTTGCTTCATTTGTTGAACAGAACGTTTCAAGTAAGCTTCAGTTGAAGTTGGTAACTGTTTCAATTGACGCCGCAGAAAGTCAGGCACGATTTGTCGACATTGACTAGGTTAACTTTAATATGCGTTGCATTGTAGGAAATGTTACTCAAATTCATTTCATTTGCATTCAAAGTTGCTGGCCTTCTTCTGAATATTTGATAGAAAAGTACAAATGAAAAGTTGAAACCGATAGTCATGATGAAGTGAAACCCGTTTCGCTGACGCTGACTGATGCCAGTTTGAAACTGAAGCGGTGATGCTTCTGTTGAAACCGAAGCTTCACTGCTTCATTGTTGAGTGACGCTATGCAATTAAAGGTGACGTTGTCGGGCCCTGCTCCTGATAAACAAAATCACTTATTTCAGCATGAGAACATGTGCCGCGCGATGCATCATCTCAGCAGAGTTACGTTGTGCTACCGTCGGCGTCGCACAGAGGTCCAAAACGGCGAAAAACGGAACTTTTTTTTCTAGTGTCTTTTGTTTTCATTTTATCATTTATGGTCTTCAGCGCTTTTGTTCGTATGAATATCCCCCTTAATCTAAAACTGTCGAAAGTTCGTCATCGCTTACTATAATGAAAATAAAAAAATTACTTTTTTGTGTTAGGCAAAGTTATAAATATTGAAAAAACAAGTAACTTTGCTGAAGTAATAAAATTTCTATATTTATCGAGTGCTGAACTACAGGGCATATGCTTTAAAACTTCTTTAAAAATTGGTTTTTCATATTTAGCTTTTGTTAGTTGCATTTTACAAGTATACAATGTTCTAGGCAATTATCGAAGCACTCAAAATACACGTTTTTGCAGAAGACCGCAAATCTCTTGGACCTTTACTTGCTGAGTTATCGCTTACTCAAGCTTTAAATTTCCATAGCTTCACGAGCCCATGGGGTAAAATGGGGCAAGCGAATTTGTGAAATCAGCGCTTCATCTTAAAGCTTAAGTCGAGTACTATAAACTTGTATGGGTTCCACTTGTCTCCAATCACCCAAATGAGAGTACAGCAAGCATACGTTTTTTGTGTTTCGCGTTCGTTAAAGGCTCGATGCAAGTTCATTTTTTGTGTTAGTAGATAGACACAGGGTTTCTTCGGCAAAGTTGTGGAAAATATGAAGATAAACAATTAGATCGAGATCGATAAATATAGAAATTTTATTACTTCAGCAAAGTTGCTTGTTTTTACAATATTTACAACTTTGCCAAACAAACTATGTCTATATTTCCTAACACAAAAGAGTTATTTTTTTATTTTCATTATAGTAAGCGACGACTAACTTTTAAGAGTTTTAGATTAAAGGGGATATTCATACGAACAAAAGTGCTGAAGACCATAAATGATAAAATGAAAACAATAGACAATAGGAAAAAAGTTCCACTTTTCGCCCTTTTGGACAACTGATGTGCGTCGCGACAAACGGTGTGAACAGTTCGGTGATTTTAAGAAGATTATATCAAAAACCATGGTTATTGAGCATCTTAATGATCATAGCTTGCCTTTGAATTATGAATTTTAATGCAATCTTTTAAAAATCGGCTACTTTGATTGAGTGATCGCAATTAGGAACCGATCGGAATTACCTGCGTTCACAGTATCGTCTAGATTCCTACCGCGTTGGTCGTCAGCAGTTGGTTAACAAGCAAGACTTAGGCAAATCTTTTTGGCTGTAATTTAAGCTTGGCACAATGGAGACCATGATAGGCCAGTTTCTGCTCTTATAGAATCCAAGAAATTTATTCCTCGTCCATTTTCAGAACGTGAGTGAAAAAGTGTTATTTTTGGCGGTAATTTGATGATAACACATTTTTTCTCTTTTTCTTGTTACGCTATGATTCATTATGCCAGAAAAGGTAAGAATCCATAGAAGAAAATATCCATGCGTTAAGCTAGTCGTGTGATAGAAAAACTTCGATACGACCGAATGAGTGAAAAATTTTGATACGTTCGATGTATAATTAAATATATGGTTTGGTATGACCATAGATAAACTATATGGTTCGGTACGACCATTGATGAAAAAAAAAAGATTTGGTACGATCATTGTTGAATAAATTATATGGTACGGTACGATTATAGATGCATTAAATGATTTGGAACGATAATGTTGAATGAAATTTAAAGTAAGGAGAGTTAAAAGTGTGATTCAATGATTTACCTGTGCACATTTCCCATTATTTGACAATATTTGTATGGATGGGTAACTACTTTGACAGCATGAATTCCATCGTAAACATTTGCTGTTGGCGAAGCATAGTTGCTAAGTTAAGTGGAAACGTTCATTTAGTGCGGTTTTGATGTAATATTTAGTTAAACGTTTCACATTACTCCAACATCTCTTTTGAAAATACGGTAGCTAAGAGAAATTTACTAAATATGTTTCTATTTGCCATAATATAATCAAACCTTAGCGGAGTACAAGTGCGATTCGCGGACGGGGTAAAAGTGCGATTCATGCACAAGGCAAAGCTGCGTAGGTAATTATATACAGTTGTAAGCACTATATTACAGTTACTAGAAATGCAGGACCAGTCTTCTGCACGTGCACTACAGATATTGGAAGTAGTATAACAGCATCTATCCGTTGTTGAAAAAAAAAAACGGTTACAAAAAGTTGCAGTCTGATTGAGGCGTACACCAGCGAAAAACAAGAAAGGCGGAAATTGAAAATATTTTTTTCCGGTACTAATACAGATTGAAAATATGACGGTTTTGCTAGCTACTACTGCACCAATTTCATAAATTCACACTTCGAACTTTTGCACCGCTAGTGAGGCGAATGCAAAAGTGCGATTCGGCACCTGATCAGAAAAATCATGAATTTATACTGTGTAATACTATTACTCCAGATGATCTAGAGTTGAATGTGGGGATATTGAGCTGTTGCATCAATATATCATGTATTTTAATGTTGTACTTCTTTAAATACTTCATGAAAATTGAAGACAACTGCAAATCTCGCACTTATGCCCCGTCCTACTCTACAGTTCGGTACCACCATGGATTATTTAAACGTTCCGGTACGACCATTTATAAGTAAAATGATTCGGTACGATAATTGTTAATTGAAGTGTGTTTTTCGGTACGACCATAGAGTATTAAATCGGTTAGGTACGACCATTTGTAACTGACGAATACGGAGATATTCCCAACCTGCCATAAATCTGAAATGACTGTTATGTGCGATGAATGCGAGAGTGAGTGTTATGTGAGAGTGAGTGTTATGCCTATTTGTCTGTGCTAAGATTTTCCTTGCAATAAAAAAACGCGTGCTTTTGATATTTACACTGCACAGACGTTTTTTTTATCGTACGAAATAGATTCTAAGCACCAAGACTTTTTTTGAAAAAGATTCAAACGGTTTGGATAGTTTTATTAACGAATGAAGAATGTCCAAAACATCGAAATTAATCGTTTCATTAATTTATTATTCAAATAATCTTCATGGCTGTACATGGTTGTAAGGAACGTACTGCTCGAGTTACAGATGCTGATACCTGGGACCAAGAAACTCCAGTTTTCTATAGTATGGTTTTAAAAGCCGAGATTATTCTACAGAATCTTAAGGAAATAAAACTTTGATGCAATGAAGACGCATGGTGTTTGTTTTTTTTATCTTTAGGGAAATGAATATTTCCGATAAGGAAAAATTAGAAACATTCGCAATAGTCATTTTGAAATCTATCGGATTTATTTGTTTAAACTGAAAACTGACTACAAACATCAAACGGTTAACGGTTAACGGTGTGTGTGTGTGTGTGTGTGTGTGTGTGTGTGTGTGTGTGTGTGTGTGTGTGTGTGTGTGTGTGTGTGTGTGTGTGTGTGTGTGTGTGTGTGTGTGTGTGTGTGTGTGTGTGTGTGTGTGTGTGTGTGTGTGTGTGTGTGTGTGTGTGTGTGTGTGTGTGTGTGTGTGTGTGTGTGTGTGTGTGTGTGTGTGTGTGTGTGTGTGTGTGTGTGTGTGTGTGTGTGTGTGTGTGTGTGTGTGTGTGTGTGTGTGTGTGTGTTACACCAATTCGCAGTGAGTTCTAAGAATAGAGACAGCGTCGTTGAAAAATAAAATAAGCAAAAGTGGTCCCAAGTCATTGCCTACACCAGATTTTTTGTTAACGGAAATGATACATTCAAGATTCTATCGCACAAATACGAACGTAGCCTTGTCACAAACTGTTGTGAAACATCTAGTCACAGGCTTTCATCAAACAGTATGCAGATCTCTACGCTTCATTTCAGTAATACAATTAGGCGTCACAGAGCCAGCCACCAGTGCATGTTAGGCAGCGTTGTGGTGTGTCTATAAATTAAAGTGGCATTCAAGATTATTTCAAACAATTTTGAGGCAGCATACAAACTAGTTGTATCACGGTTTTCTCTGACACTTTGGCGATCACCATTCTTGAAGTGCGTGAACATAAAGGAAATACTTCCACATCTCTAAAAATTTTCCTTGTGCAAAAGATTTTTTGACATTACGGATGAGAATACGTTACAAGGCAGTCACATTATTCAGCTTCCATTAGTGATCCCTTAAGTAATTAAGTTTGATCCCAGTAGAGGGGCATTTTCTGTTCGAGTTTACAGTGTAAAACTTTTTCGAATTTCTATGGAAGCAAACTGCGGCCGTGAATAGACGCGAAAATTGTCACGTCCGATTTTATTCTTAGAATTAGAGTTATTTTGTGAGAAAAAAAGAAAAATGGAACTAGAACTAAACATATAATATAAATTAAGTGTAAGTAGTGGCAGCTGATGTGAAAAAGTTTGAGTGAAGTGAATTTATGGGAAGGAAAAACGATTATACTGGACGGAGTTTAAGATGATGAAAATTGAAACGGGTTGCATCTCTTCTGCCGATGATTTGGATAAGGATTGGGTTGGAAGCATTACTGGTGTTTTGTAAGTGAGTGGGTAGTTTCTGGTATGTATAAAATTTGAGTAATTTGAGAAGTTTAGTACAATTAAGTAAAAGTGGAAACGAGTATCTAGATATAAGGGACGGTATCAGGGAAATGGAATATAGATATTTAATATATTACGTTACCAAGCGCGTAGCTTAGCAACATAATGTAAATGCGCTGTCTGTTATAATTACAAATATGAATGAATGACGTTGTGAATCATAGTGTTGTGCTGAAGTTATTTGTTGTTAATAAATTTTCGGTTATCTATTGGCGAGTTCCGGCGGCTTCAGAAACGAAAAATTTGTTAACTAAACGCAGTTTTGCAGGAATAGTTTATATTTTTACTTATCTAATATTAGTAGTTGGCGTGTTTATTCTATTTTCAGTGAGCGAAATAAGGCGCTATAACCTTGGCCAATTGCAGCTTGGCTTGTGGTTAATACCATAAGTTCATCCCCGAGGGTCCATTGTATCAATTAAGAGCGACCAAAGGCGCTAACATAGGTTTTTACCAAGGGCAAGTAAGTAAATGTACTTGTCCCGTCCCCGAGGGTCCGGAGTATTATTTAACCTTTACTAGCAAAATACTCCCAACGAAAATCAAAACTTAATCAATTTAACTACTTATCAGAAGCGGTTGGTACGAGACGTCCCCGTTTCTTCTTCCCCTGTAGATTCCGAAATGCATCTATGTATGAATAACTTATTCATATAAGATTCATTTCACTGAATCGTCTCTGCGTCAATACTTCACAGTTGGCCTGGCCGATTTAACATTTGCGAAATATTTTGGATGTTTTGCAAATGTCAATACAGACAAGAAAATAATTTGAAATATTTCTATGATTAGAAATAATTAAAATTATTTCCAGGATTCCTTTATTGTGGCTGTGATGGTATTAATAAGAATAAGAATAAGAATAAGAATAAGAATAAGAATAAGAATAAGAATAAGTAAAACTTTTTCGAATTTCTATACAGCTCGTTTTAAATGCTTAAAATATACGACTAAAAGTCTAGTCTATAGTCTGTAATCCTCTTAGCACGCTTAAAGTCGTGTTCTGGTGCGCCTTGCAGTAAAAAACAAAACACCTTGCGTCTGCATGGCATTGTCAAAACTTTATTTCTTTGAAAATCGTAACTTAAACGTAAAAAAATTAATATTTATGTAAAATACACTTTCAGAAAAAATATAAAAAGTAAGGGTCTTTGGTGTCCACATCATGATAGCAGTAAAAAAATCAAATCAAAAAACCCACCGTTTCTAGAATAAAACAACAGCTTTTGCTTTTTCCCACTAGGAACAAGGATATTTTCGTTTTCAACACTTGTACAAATCATGTTGAGCGTAATAATTAGTTCGATAATCCTCCATATGCTGCTGCCGCTGCTTGACGGTGACAATTTTCGACAGTTCATTGCACACATGAAAACTGTTGCATGTTTTCGGTCGGCCACACCATTTGTTCTGCCTCGGAACAATCATTTATCACGAACATTCTCGCACCCTCCCTCGTATCCCGGCTTTTCCCTGCTGTTGTTGGCTGTTGAACGTTATCCCCTCGTTGTTGTCGTTGTTATTGTTGTCAGTTTGAGTTCGATAGAAATCCTGCCATGGCCCGGCCGCGCTGTGTGTGGATGCTGTGCACAGAAATGTAGTTATTTATGCACTACACTTTCGTCGTTTCGCTTCGATACCACACACATAGAGTGCGTCCCATTGAATAGCAATATAGCGAAATTATGTGTTTGCCTACCCATCAACCCTGGAACAGCCGAACAGGATGGCACTGATAGGGGTGTGTCATACACCATGAAGAAGTGAATATAGAAAGTTCGAAAATCGGGATCGAGTGTTACCGAAATCCTTAGGTTCTACGGGCAGTGCACTACAACAGCCTAGTGTAACCGGATTCCTTTCACTAAAAGGTTAATTTCAGGATACAAACTCAAACATCCTAAGTTAATTGTTTCCACAGCCTACTTGTCAAAAGTTAGTTGATCATATTTTTCGAACAGTGCTCAGGAAGCGAATCCGGTAGGAGTCAGTAAAATCGGAAGCAAACGGAAAAGTGAGGGTTCAATGAACTTTCCGTTACACTGTTTTTGTATCCTCTGCGGTTCCCGGTGTATTCCATCACTTTCGCTCTTTCTCTCACACTATTTTACACATATACACACATTTTCCTGTCGGTCCCCATCCCGCTTGTCTGTCTACTTTTTGTCTGCCGTTCCGGAATTTTCGCTCTCGTGCTTCCGTTGCTTGCTGGCTGGAAAACGGAATCGATGCTGACTGACTTCTGAGCTGATTTCAACAGATGTCAACCAAGCAGCAGCCGCCTACCGTCCGATCGATGCATGTAGTTCGAATTCTTAGAAGCGCTGTAATTTCGCCGTTATGTTGTGAAATTGTCCTGTTGCCTCCGAAGAGAGGGGGAAAATGCAATGCGTGCCTCTGAGATGCGGCAGACAGCTACTGGTACGTGATATCTGCCACGTGGTTGCACTTTTGTGATGCTTTTTTTTGGGAGGGAAAAGTCGGCTGGATCGTTGGCGTTGTTGGCTGCCGGCGTGCCGAAGAACACGTTCGATCAGGACCAGAAGTAACGCCCGGTTCGATTGTGTTGTGATAGAATTTAATTCGTTGTAATTTGCTTTTTTAGTGTAGAGAACCTTTTCCGAATATTCTGGCATCATACTTAACCATTGCAATTCATAAAAATAAATCTTTTCATGGTTGTTTTGTATCAACATTGAACAGCTCACAGTATATTCAAAATTATTAAAATGGTTCAAAACAGGGAAAAAGCAGTTGGAAATTTAGCGAAGAATTTACTCGTAGAACTGTGGTTGAACTGCCAAACAAACTAAGAAACAATCCTCACCTGTAACGAAAAAGAAGATAAAAGCACTGTTAATGAAATAGAAGAAATGATTTTTCTATTTTCTAAAAAAACTTAAAAGAAAATTTCTAGGTGTTTATGGACATTGCCTATTTAAAAAATTTATAACACTTGAAATATATCTAAAAAAACTATGCTTTAGAATTTTTAAAAATCTTTTGATCTTGTTCGTTAATTCCCCTATTCCTCTAATGATAAAGGGCGAACACGAAATTATTGCAACACCCACGACTGGCCTGAACTTATTTTCCACTGAGTTGAAATTAACCAGATTTAACACAATGTCTCTTTAAATTGTATTATTTAGGGTATGTTGCTACATCGTCGTAATTGCCTATTCCCGTCCTATCCAACACAAATTATTAAAAATATCACCATTTTTATGACACACAATGCAAAACTAGTTATTCCCTAATATTTTAGTTAGTTGTCTATCACACGCGATCAATCAAAGTGAGCTGAGATCTATTTAAATGCTTTTTATCATTAAAGAAGTCCTACCAGCCAAATTTCCTACGTTTTTTCGTGCGACGAAGAAGACAATGTCGACTAATCGTTTTAATTTCCGTCATTCATAAATGAAAATAACTCACGCAAGGCATTGTGGTTATTCTACAGCCAGGAAAACTTGCCCGACCTGCAGAAATTAAGCAGAATAACATTTGTCATGCCGTCCTACACAAATACATGCGCGTTAGCTTCGTAAACATTGTTGTGATTTTTAGTTCGGACGATGAAAAATTTTGTTGGACGGATTTTAAAACGGTACGACGAATTTTAGTAATGAAGTTAGTTGCGTAATTTCAATAATATGCTTTGATAGTCGCTTTTCAGTGATTTCAAAGTTCACGGATCGGAAGGTAAGTGTGTTTTAGTCAAATCAGTACAAGAACTTTTGGAGTATTCACTAAATCCATCCAGCAAATGATGAAAATTAGAATGGCTTTCCTTATTACGACGGGAATTAGAAAAAGACCCTACATCCTGCGAATTTTTCAGCTGTGCATTTTGTTTCAGACACAAAGGAAGCGCGTCAAATGGTTGCACGTGAAAATTGTTATATGCTTATATGGAAAATGTGGTGTTATTCTAGCATACTTTGGGCAAAAAGTTGAAGATCTGTAATTCAACCGTTTCAAGAGTGTTGAAAAGCTTCAAGTTCCATCAATAGTGTAATTTACAAATTTACTGAGTGCCTCGAAAAACGTGTTTTGCCATTATTGGAGCAGCACATAGCGAAAACCACTATTTTTCATGTCATTTGACTACTCAAAAAGCGTGTTGGAGTAGTTTCAGACTAATTCGGTTCATTTGTCCCCAAGGACATGGACTTACACGCACGCTTTTACTTCCCAGGACCGTGACGACAGAATAAAATATACTATAACGAAGGTAAAAAGGGAAGTGACAGAGTCTACCCGTCGAATACATCAAAGACTATTCGTTTCGATCAAAGCTAAAACAATGTCCTGAAATATCCTGTCCTTTCAAAAGCTAGAACGATGTCCTAAAAGTAACAATGTTGTTAAAGTGCAAATACACAATGTATTGTTGTCAAGTATAAAAGTAACTGAAAAGTAGAAAAAGAACTAGTAAGATGCAGAGGACGTTAGCTAATTAATAATATTTTAACCGGATACCTACAAGCTAGTTGAAAGACAATTATACTTCAAAGCAATCTATCACAATGAATGCTGCTGTCAACTATTTTCACAATTGCATATCAACTTCAAGCCAGATACCAGCTAATATATGAATGTTTTAGGGGATTTATTACAATTACAATTATAAATTTGCATGGCAAACTGCAGAACATTTTCAAATTGTGCAGCATTGTCACATTCGTAGTTCTACGTGCTCCCTACGTAAATTCATGAAAAATTCGAGCAAATAATTCTGAATAGGACACATTTTTCTTTGCAATGATGTCGGGGATTTTACTGACCAGCTTCTATTTTTCTTTACAATTGTTTCACATTTTCATCAATCTCAATTGTCCTCCGAGGATTCTCTCCTTTACGGGTTCCCTTTCGTGAATCCTTTTTTTATAGATTCCTGCTTTCGTGGATTTTTTCTTTCGTGAATTCTCTGTTTCATAGGTTCTCATTTACGTGGATTTTCTTCGCAAATTCTGCCTTTGGTAGATTGTGTCCTTCGTACATTCTCTTTGTCGTGGATTCTCTCCTTCGTGGGTTCTCTCACATTTGGATTCTCTTTTCCCCAGATTCCCTCTTAAGTGGATTCTCTCATCCATAAATTCTCATTTGTGTGGATTCTCTCTTCCGTGGCTTCTCCATTTCGTGGATTCCATATTTCGTGGATTCTCTCTTCCGTGGATTTTTTTCTTTCGTGGATTTTCTTCTTCTTGGATACTCTCTATCTCATGGATTCTCTTTTTCGCAAGTTTTTTTTCTTTCGCGGGTTCTTCCTTTCATAGATTGTCTACTTTGTGGATTCTCTCTTTCGCGGATTCTCCTTTTCGGTAATTCTCTCTCTATGGATTATCTCTTCTGTAGGTTTACTCTAATGTGGATTTAAGTATTCTCTTCTACCTGGATTCTCTTTTTTGTACACTTTTGTTCGTGATTTTTTATTCCATGGGCAGGGATGGTTCGATCACTTTGACTCAATTTTGATTCATTTGACTGTACCGTCTAAACGGGGTCAAATATGACAAAGTTATATATGAGACATTTGTAGAACAGGTTATTATCTATAATTTGGCTGAATAAAGTTTTGCTGTATCTTTTGTAGTTACGGCGCTACAATGCTAGTATCTTATTAGTGACTAAATGAACGTTCATTTAGTCACTGATGAGTTACTAGCGTTGTAGCACCGTAATTACAAATGATACAGCAAAACTTTGTTCAGAAAAGTTGTAGATTAGAACTAGTTCTACAAATGTCCCATACATAACATTGTCATATCTGGCTCTGCTGAGACGGTACTGTCAAATGAATCAAAATTGAGTCAAAGTGATCGAACCATCCCTGTCCATGGGTACCTTTTCGTGGTTTTTTTTTCTTTCGTGGAATCTACCTTTCATGGATTTTCTCTGCTGTGGATTCTCTCTACCGTGAATTCTCATTTTCGTGGATTCTCTCTCGCTCGGATTCTCTTTTTCGTGGATTCGCGTCTTCGTAGAATCTGTCTTTCATGAACTCTCTTTTTCATGCGTTCTCTCTTATGAGGTTTCTTCGTTTCGTGAATTCCCACTTTCGAGGATTCTTTCTTTCGCGAATCTATCTATCTATTTCTCAAATAATGTGTCAAAAAGTCCAATGTGCAAAGAGAGAGTGAGAGATGTGAGAGATTCTCTGTGTGTTTCCTCTCTTACGCTTATCTGCACTTAAATGAATTTCTTTCGCGAAATCTCCCTCTTGGATTTTCTCTTTTATGGATTGTCTTTTTAGCGGATTTTTTCTTTCGTGGATACTCTTTTTCGTAGCTGCTCTCTTTCGTGGATGTCTCTTTCCCAGATTCTCACTTTCGCGGATTTTCTTTTTCGTAAATTCTCTCTCCATGGATTTTATCTGAATTCTTTTTTTTTTTGTGGACACGCTGGTTCGTAATTTTTCGTTTCGTGAGTACCATTTTCGTGGATTTTCTCTTTTGTGGATTCCCCCTTGCATGGATTTTCGCTGTTGTGGGTTCTCTCTACAATAAAGTCTCTTTTTGTGGATTATCTATTTCGAAGATTCTCTCTTTCGAGGATTCTCTCTTTCGTGGATTCTGTCTTTCATGGATTCTTTCTTTCGTGGATACTGTCTTTTGTGAATTTCCTCAATTTCTTCTCTTTCCTGAATTTCCTCAATCGTGAATTCTCTCTCACGTGGGTTTTCTGTTTTGCGAACTCTCTCTTTCGTGGATTCTGTCTTTCGTAGATTGCCTCTTTTGAGAATTCTCTTTTTCGAGAAATATCCTTATCGTAGGTGCTCCTGTTTGTAGATTCTTTTGAAGATTCTTTATTTCTTGAATTTCATCCGTGGATCTGTTTCGTTGATTTCCTCCTTCGTGGAGTTGTTCTGGATTCTCTTGTTTGTGCCATCTCTTTTTCGTGGATTTTGTCTTTCATGGATTCCCTCCTTCGTGAATTCTCTTCTTTGAATTTTTTTGTCATAGCTGCTCTTGTTAGTGGATTCTCGCTTCCAAACATTCTTTCTTTCTTGGAATTTCTTCTTGTGAATTTACTTGTTCGTGGATTCTCTCCTTCGGGAAAGTATCTTTATCGCTGGGTCTGTTGTTCGTGGATTCACCCTTTCATCGATCCACTCTTACAAGGATTCTTTCTTTTGTGAATTCTCGGCTTCGTGGTTTTTTTCTCCCCGGATTTTCTCTTCAGAGCATTCTTTCTTTCGTGGATAATCTTTGTCGTTGATCCTCTTGCACATGGATCTTCTCTTACGTGGATTCTTTCGTCCAGGAATTCTCCCTTTCGTAGATTCTTTTCTCTCTTCCATGGATTCTTTCGTGAATTCTCTTCTTCGTGGTTTCTCCCTTTCGAGAAGTATCTTTGTCGAAGTTCTCTTGTTGAAGGGTTCATTCGTTCATGGATCCTCTTCTACGTGGAACTTCTCTTTCGTCAATTCTCTCTTTCGTGCATTCTGTCTTTCGTGGACTTTGTTTTTAGTCGATTCTTTTCTTCCTGGATTCTCTCTTCTGACGATTCATTCTTTCGTAGATTCCCTCTTTCTTGAATAAAATTTATCTTACGTGGATCTCTTTCGTGGATTTCGTCTTTGGTGGATTATCGTGCACTCTGTCTTTCTTGGATTCTTTTCCTCTCGGATTGTCTCTTCCGAAGGTTCTTTCTTTCGTGGTTAATCTTTCTCTAGGATCCTCTTGTTCATGGATTCTCTCTTTTGCGTATTCTCTCTTTCGTGGATTCTTTCTTTCATAGATTCTTTTTTTCCTGGACCCTCTCTTTCTTTTCATTTTTCCTGGATGGATTCCTTTTTTTGTGGCTTCTCGCTTCCCGGGATCCTCATTTTCGTGGATTTCCTCCTTCGTATAATATCTTTGTCACTCTTGCTCTTGTTGGTGGATTCTTTCTTTCGAAAATCATTTCTTTCTTATGTGTGGTTCTCTTTTGATGATTTCTTCCTTCGTGAACTATATTTGTGGATTATTTTTTTATGGATTCTGTCATTCGTGCATTCCCTCCTTCGTGAATTTTCTCTTTCGTGAAGTACCTTCGTCATAGGTTCTCTGTTGGTGGATTCACTCTTTCATGAATCCACTCCTACGCAAATTCTTGCTTCTGCAAATTCTCTTCCTCGTGGTTTCTTTTCCTCCCGGATTCTCTCTTCCGAGATCTCTTTTTTCCCGGCATTCTCTCTTTCATGGATTTTGTCTTTCGTAGATTCCTTTCCCCCCGGATTCTCTCTTCCCGGAATTCTTTGTTTCGTGAATTCCGCCTTTCATGCCCTCTTTCTTTCGTAAATACTCTCTTTCATTGATTATCTTTACCGCGGATTTTCTTGTTCGTGAATCCTCTTTTTCATGGCTTTTCTCTTTTGTGGACTCCCTCTCTGTATATCTCTCAACCTTTCTCTCTTCCTTCTGTCTCTATTATTCTTTCTGTGTCTGTAGCTCACTCAGCTTCTGTCTATCTTTCTCTCTTACAACCGCTTTCTCGTGCTTATTTCTTACTTCCATGTTTTTACTGTTTTATATTCTATATTTCGAATGAAGTTAACAGTTGTAATACATCCAAATTTTATGAGAAAAAATTCCAGCTGATCGCTATCTACCAAGCAGCTAGAATTCCTCTTTTTTCTTAAACTCTCATTTATGCATATAACAAATTCTTATACGCTCAAATCTCGTTTTATATCCCTTATTGGGAGGATGTAAAAGAAAATCGTTCGTAAAAAAGGGGACTTTAATTCGCATTCTCCCAAGTAACAATTTCAAGTTTTTATTACGTTTGTATAGTGGTTTTCATGACCAATTTCATAAAACCGCTAATAAAACTATGAGCTCCACCAGAACTTTCTGATGACCGCTATAAAACTGCTTTCTGACCAAGTGGCCCACTCTTTAGAATGGTTTCATAACTGCTATAAGAATCAGGTTATAAGCTCAAGTAGTCGAATCACGCTCTGCTGAAATCAGTAATAAAACCGATTGAGCCAAAAGCGACTTCAGTGTATATCTCTTTTCCATTATTTCATTTTCAAAGAGCAAATAAAAGGAAGAAGTTGAACGGAGGGGGGCTGGTTAGGAACAACATGAGTATGTGTGTAAATGTGCCATAACTCTAGAACGCTGGGACGTTTTTTTTCAAACTTGGCATACATTTTCTTTGACAAAATAGAATCAGGACAGAGGGGTTGAATGAAGGGAATGAGGGTGGTCTTTAGCAAGGGTGGAAGTCAAATTAAGTGAAGGGGGTGCGTTTCTCTTGCGTTTGAACCGATGTCAAATGCACAAGTGGCTGGATGGCAAGAGGAGGTTATCCAAAAGGGGGTGGGCTTTGTTTCACTTTGGTGGTAGCTGATCTGGGAAAGAGGGACGGGTGAGTTGGGTTAAGGGGCGTGGACGTCGCAATGATGAAAAAGCTGATAAGCGGAGTAGCGACGTTCAAATGAAGAAAAAGGGTTTTGTTTCTTGAATTATGAGAAATTCCATTAAAATAACAGATGTACAAGTGGCTGAGAGCCAAAGAGGTCTGAGTAAGATCGGGCACTCAGCTAGAGAATAATATACATGAAACCAAAAAAGGGGATAAAGGACGTTAGAGTAAGGAGGGGTAAAAGTGCGATGCGGGTAAAAGTTCGATTCAATGATTTATCGGTGCAGATTCCGAGTAAATTAACTACATTGGCATAGATGGGTGACTACTTTGACAGCTTGACGTAACGTAAACTTTGGTTGCTTATGAAGCATAGTTGCTGAGTTATGTACAAATGTTATTTTAGTGTGGTTTTGATGTAATTTTTCGTTATACGGCAAATACGATATCAATAAGAGGATATTACTTGTTGAAAATTTGTAGCAGCGTTTTACATCACTCACATATCTGTTTTGGAAATACGGTGAAAAGAATTTACAAAATATATTTCACTTTTCGGTAATTTAAACTAACTCCGTCAAGCGCTTAGCGGAGTAAAAGTGCGATTCACGAACGGGGCAAAAGTGCGATTCATGAACGAGGCAAAAATGTATAGCTAATTATATACAACTTTAGGCACTATATAACAGATACTAGAAATGGAAGATCTGCAGAAAACTGTGTCTTTACAGATGTTGGCCAAAAGAAAACAATGTTTTTCCGCTGATGAAACAAAAACAAACGTTTGGAAAAGTTTCGGTCTGACGGAGGCTTCAATACACTAGCGCAAAACAGAAAAGGTGCAAATTGAGAATATCCCTTACCAAAACATACCGCAGATTGGAGATAATATGGTTTTATTAGCTACTGTTGTGCTAATTTCATGGATTCGAGCTTCGCACTTTTTCCCCGCGGTATTCGCACTTTAGCCCCGCTAGTGGGGTAAAAGTGCAAATCGGCACTTGATCCGAAGAAAGAAGAATTTATTCTGCAAAACACTATTACCGCAGATGATTTATAGTTGAATGTAAAGACATTGAGTTTCTGCATCACTATGAAATATATTATGTTGTTGTCCTTATATATCTCAATTGATGACAACTTCAAACAACGCACCTATGCCCCACCCTACTCTAATGCAAATCGTGGACGTAAAAAGAGAAGACGTTAATTCAAATTTTAGACGCAAAAAGAAATCACGTACAATGAATGGACGTAAACAGTGCAGGCACCCCAAAGCCAAAAACATGATGTACGAACATTTTTCAGCAAAGAAAAAATGATTCGATTCTTCGAGTTGAAAACAAAAGTGAACACCCGGATAGTCGAATATGGCCTGTATGTATTCCAATTCATCCTTTATCACTGTTGTTAAAATTTCGATTCTCGTAAAATACACAGTTATTTTTCTCAAACTAAATCACTTTTTGATTAGAAATAGTGCATTCAATGTAAAAAGTGGACCACAGCTATTTTCGATGCTTTTGGAAAACCCAGTTTAAATTTTGCCTCCACGAAGCGAGACAGCGAGGAAGAGAGGTTTATCCCATGAACATAAGCCGCCAGGCTGGCGGCATCAACTTTTACGGCTCTGGTGGCGGCACCACCGCACCGAACCGTAAAGGGTTAATTAGCATTTTCACAGCCGAAGGATACGTTCTTCTCTTCGGCACAAACCAAAACCAGGTAGGCAGGCAGGGTGTGGTGTGTGTAGGAGAGAAAATTTGAGATGAATAAACCTTATAAAGAGTAAACCAGGCCTGACGGCAGCCTGCAGCAGGCGGACGGATCATACGGAAGGAAAGGGCAAACTTCTGCGCCAGACAGATTAC
Source organism: Sabethes cyaneus (assembly GCF_943734655.1). NCBI lineage: Eukaryota > Metazoa > Arthropoda > Insecta > Diptera > Culicidae > Sabethes > Sabethes cyaneus. Next base: position 29,413,361 of record NC_071354.1, on the reverse strand, counting down.
CAAAAGGATGCGTTCTACTTCGTGTCTTTCTTTTTTTGGTTGTTGGCTGAGAAGAAAACGAAGCTAGTTGCAGCAGGGTCGATCCACTATTTGTTAGTAACGAAACCATACGGTTCTAAATTTTAATAAAAAAAAATTTATGCGACAAAAGTTTTTATAAAGTTCCTCTAATTTTACTTTAACGTAGGTCAGATTCTCAGAGATCAGCGTTTTAAAATTTCCCACGAATTGAATGTGGCACTATACATACTTCAAACCTAGCACCTCTGCCGGGCATCCACGAATCGACCTTACGCTATTTGCCCCGTCAATGTTGATTTGTACTACACATTTTACTCGCTTTTCACACACCGGCATTCGGTTCGGCGCGTTCGCTCTCATCTCATTCATGCTGCCTCTGCGCGCTAGTCGTTGCGAATTTTTCTCCTCATAAAGGATGAGCCATCCGCACACCGGCAAACCGGTGAAATAATACTATCACGAATACACCCCGAATCGATCCGTGTCCGTGTTCCGTTCCGTATTCGGTGTGTTTGCTTGCACACGTACTCGCCAAATTGCACCATTTCTCATTGAGAACCGCTCTGTCGCTCTCTCTCACTCGCTCTCGTTTCCGCGCTGCTCGCACTACACACGCGATTCCGCATGCAAAACACACACCGTGCAAAACAATAACGCGCAGCAAGCAAGGTATGTTTGTGTTGCTGTCTCTGTCCCTGCGGTTGTGTGTGAATGCAGAAAGTGTTCTGTTGCTGTACGCGCGCTACCGTGCCGCGTTTGTATATTTTTCGATGGAGTTCAATGAACCTCACTCGTGTGGGGTGGCATCGCCGCCGCCGCCGCCGTCGTCGTCGTCGTCGTCGTTTTCATCATAGCAGCAGCAGCATGCCAAGGGCAGCCAGCCGGCCGGTCGGTGGTAGTGTGGATGGCGTTTGCTTTTTCCCATCCGCAGTGCTCCGGTTTCCCTGTTTCCAAAAAGTGTTTGTCTCAAAGCACACCGCGCGCCATCATCGTCGCATCGGTCGGTCGGCCAGTTGCATATCTGTGCGCAGTTTCTTTCGTCCGTCGTCGCATCACCGCATCGCACTGGTGCACCGACACTGCGCCGATTGCTGGAAGGATCCATCGCCGTCTGCGATCCTTTGAACTAAAACAGCGAGAGAGACGGCGACCGACGACGGGTGGAATGTTTCGCTTTTTTCCCGTGGGGTTGGTTGGTGTGCAGTTTGAGATCCGTCGTTCCCGTTCGTTCGATGATGAACGAGGACTCGTCCTTTTCTTTGCGCACGCCTCCGTCTGCTGCACTTCGACTACATACTTTTTTCCCATACATATGCTGCTTCCCGGATCACAGACCAGGACGTACCTTTCATCCTTGGTACGTCTACTACCGATGATGGTGCGATGGGAAGAAGTTTTCTTGACATCTCCTGAAGCCTGAAGAGAGTCGTCGTCGGTTGATAATCACGGCGATGATGGTGGCGCGAGTATGAGGATGTCGTTGTCATCGTCGTCGTATGTTGGGAAGACTTTCCAGACACCGACCGAACACGAGTGATGGGGTCCTTGAGAAAAATGGCGTTGTCAGTTTAAGAGGGGGATGAATTAATTCAATTGGTCCTCTGTTGAGGTGCACTTATTAAATCAACAATTTGCACAGTCGCGCCCATTGAGGGATAATTATATTTGCTGCTCGACTGTGGTAGCAGATGCAAAGTATTGATTGACAATAGAGAGGATGTCGACTTTTCCGAAGAAAGACGAGAAAGTAACTATGAGACAGCAGTTGCTAAAGTAACTGAATGACAAAAATTGTGAGTTAGCAAAGTTCGATAGATTTCGCAGCCGACTGTTAGAGTACAGGACTATTGCGGAGATAGTGCAAAAATCCTAATGACGCACCAGCAGCACCATCTAGCCGAGATTCGAAGATACGACGACTGGCTTGTTAGACCAGCATCGTAGCGTACGTCGAAGTTATGTAGGTGCTAATTGCCAATCAGGAGGATTGCAAAAAATTCTGGGTAAAAATTGATAATAAAATAATGAAATTTGTTGGTATCTCTGAATGAAAGTTGCGTTGAATTTATTTTGTAAAAATTATTGTTTCAGCTGATAACAGCGCGAGATATTCTACAAGACAAAATGTTGAAAAAGTATATCCAATGAACAACTTACTAGGTGGAAGGTAGGTATGTGTTGCCATTGAAGGAAGTTTAATATTCGTTAGATAATAACAATTGATCAACCTTTCTTGACGACTCATGAGTTTATTTTGACCGACTGGACCAGACGACCGTATCAACTCGCTACAATTTCCGATGTGATCGTAATCCACGCAACAGTTATAGAACCGGCTTCGTAGGAGTTCTTACTGCCGTTGCACAGCGCTACCATAGCTCGATTGTTGAAACCATGACCAGCAGCCACTCGGAGCAAAGTTGTGTGAATGCCACTGACCGAGGTAAACATCTGTCGCTTTGTTGCTTGTACATCCCGCCCGATAAAAGCCGAGACGTCGATATCATCGATGCACACATCGCGTCTGTTTGTGGGCTGTGGGAAAAATGTTCCGATCGTGGCTCGCTCCTGGTGTGCGGCGATTTTATTCGATTGGGGATCGAATGGGACTGAAAATATCTCCACCACTCAGTTGCCATACCCTTAATAAATGGGATGGGAATAACATTTTTGCATCTGTCTCAAGTGAATACGCAACGAAATGATCTGGGGCGAACATTGGATCTAGTGTTTTGCACTTTCGGGGTCTTTTTGTCGGTCGAGGGTTATGTCACCCCGCTGCTTCCTGTCGACCCTCATCATCCACCGCTTTTAATGACGCTACCTGTTTGTGACAATGGTTCTGCTCCTGCCTTGATTGATGAAACAAAAAAATATTTCTACGCTTGGTCAGTACTTGCTTTCTTTTGATTGGAGTACTTTACTAGAGTGTAATAATGTGGATGGATGGCTTTGCTGTTTTGTGATACTGTTTCGCAGTGGCTGAATTCGAATGTGCCTTTTTTCGAAACGACCTGGTACGCCTGTTCGAGGCTTAACCGAGCTTAACGTGCATAATGCAGATTAAAATCAGCGCAGACGTGACTTTAAGTATTCCAATGATGAATATCGTCGCTCTAATGCTGCTCTGTATAAATCGTATGCGTTACGTATGCAGGCCGACCTCCGGAAATAACCGAAAAACTTTTGAAAATTCGTCAATTCGAAGAAGAAATGCTCATCCATTCAATCTTGCGTGTGCTTTGATGAAGCTGAATCCACAAACATTTCTGATTCATGTCAGCAGTTTTTTTCTCCCCATTATTTGACGATAAAACAGCTTCCGTTCTGGATGCACAGATTGCTGCTTCATACGTCCCAGCCCAAGTAACAACTAAAAGTTTTATTACGTCTGTATAGTGGATTTCATGACAAATTTCATAAAACCGCTAATAAAACTATGAGCTCCACCAGAACTTTATGATGACCACTATAAAACTGTTTGCTCACCAAGTGGCCCACTCCTCAGAATGTTTTCATAACCGCTATAAGAATCAGGTTATAAGCTCAAGTAATCGTATCACGGCCTGCTGAAAGCAGCAATAACACCGGTTAAGCTTTCGCTGCTTGACAGCCATCGCCGCAATTTAAAAAAGTTTTTCGCTTTTCTGGCAAAAGCGAAAAAAGTTCACTAGTTTTGTCAACTTGAAAATATATCCGTGAGCAGAAAAGTTTAAAATTTAATGACAGATCATTCTGAACGATTTGGTTTATAGCGACCAGAATAAAATATCCCATAGAATATTTATTAAATTTTAAACAATTTCGTTGGTTTGCAGCAAGTGCGCAATTAATTTCATCGTGCATTTTGATAAAATCAGCACGCCACTGAAATTTTGCAATTTTCGAAAACTGGTTGTTTTAACAAATTGAAAATATTCAGTTAGTCAATCTCAATTTCTAGCAAAATCATTTTAGTTGCTTCCTCTGACAGGAAAACTGATTGATAATAACTTTCTTTCTGCAAAACACTTTGCTTTGATGAACTGTGTTTGCGAGCTAAAACAAAATACTACAATATGGCAATACTCCTAGCTTGTCTGCTGGCTCCAAGCTTTTCGAAATTATCGTAAGCAGCGAAATTCTCAATCGTACGAAGAACTATATATCCTTCTACCAGCACGGGTTTATGCCTGGGCGATCGGTCTCAACTAACCTACTCGATTTTGCTTCCACGTGCATTGTGCTACTCGAGGAAAAAGCACAAGTGGACGCAGTATACACTGACCTGAAAGCTGCATTTGACCGTATCGACCACCGTATCCTTCTACGAAAACTTCAGCGACTGGGGGCCTCACAGCGGCTATTGTCGTGGATTAGTTCATATTTGAGCGACAGAGTCTTGCAAGTTAAACTAGAATCTGCCGTTTCATGTGTGTTCACCAATAAATCTGGTGTCCCCCAAGGAAGCAACATGGGACCTTTGCTCTTCATTCTATTTTTCAACGACGTGACTACATTGCTTGAAGCCGGATGCGCACTTATTTACGCTGACGACCTTAAATTGTTTCTTCCCGTGCGTTCCATCGACGATTGTCTCCGGCTGCAAGAATTACTAGACGTCTTCGTGAACTGGTGCAAGTTGAACTACTTGATTGTAAGCACAGGAAAATGTGAGGTAATCACATTTCACCGCATTCAGAGCCCAATTATCTTCGACTATAACATAGACGGGAGTACTCTCAGGAGGGTGGATCACGTTAGCGACCTCGGCATCGTACTCGACTCCAAACTTACGTTTAGCCTTCACTATTCTGCTATTATTTCGAAAGCATCTCGACAGCTTGGGTTTATTGCCAAAATTGGGAGAGATTTCAAGGATCCTCACTGCCTAAAATCGTTATACTGTGCGTTAGTCCGTCCTGTGCTTGAAAATGCAAGTATGATCTGGCAGCCCTATCAGCTCACCTGGATTTTACGAATCGAGCGCATTCAAAGAAGATTCATCCGTATGGCCCTAAGGGATTTGCCTTGGAGAGATCCTGATAATCTTCCGCCGTATCAAGAACGATGTCGCCTGCTAGACTTAGACACTTTGGAACGGCGTCGCAAAGTTCAACAGGCAACGCTTGTGGCAAAAATACTTAACCATGACATTGATTCACCGACCTTACTGACTAAACTAAACTTTCGTGCATCGCAAAGACATTTACGCACCACGGCGCTATTGCATACCGAGTTTCATCGAACCACGTTTGGGTACCATGAGCCAATGGCTGCATGTATCCGGACATTCACGCAGGCTGAAGGACTGTTCGAGTTTGGTGAATCTACCGGAAAATTTGTGCAAAAATTGAAAAGAACTGACTGGATATAATATTAATTTGTTGACTTGTGCTATATGTTTCATTAAGACTTAGTCAGATGAATATAATTTATAATAAATAAATACCCAGCTAGCACCAACTCGTATATCAATGTACGAAAACTATTGTAAATAGCATAGCATATCATAGTTTGACCGCCCGTGAGTTTCCCGCGATTGATCTAGATCAGCTGAGCAAAGCTGGCCACGCCCATGCAGGTCAATTTGGGAGGGAAAGGAATGTTAGTCCGACACTTGCTGCTACTAGAGACCGAGGAATCCTCTGCATCATCCATAAGTATCACAGGAAGGAGTTGTTGTTAGTATAAAGGAATTGATCTGGATCCACCGAGGCAGGTGGTGCGATCACTGTCATTCGAACTCGCGTATGATTTGAGGACGTTTTTGGTTACGTGGCCATTGCGAAACAGGTTGTGGAGATCCGACATACCGATATAGGAAAAAACTATGAGAAATCGTCAGTTTACCGCACCGAAAGTTATGTGCTATCAACATATTCGATTCGTTCGAAATCGCGCGCGGTCAGTTATTAAATACCGATAGACCTTTGTTGCTATGCACGAAAGCTGTCCCGAGCCAAACGGGTTTATTTTGGCAATTAAATCGAAAACATTGACTGCGCGAGATACCTTTTGGCATCCTTCGATCATAGAACTTGCTTAAAAACTCTGACTACTTTAATAGGGAGCTGTATAAAAGCTATCAAGCTTGTGATATTTGATATTCATATGATAAAAATAACGCGCGATGTTCCTAAGTAACCGATTTTACGATTAAAATACACGTTTATAAGATTTCAATAAAAGTTCCGGTTGGTGAACGCACCATTGCTAAGTGTGCTCAAATGAATTCAAAATGGCGTCCTAAAACAACCGCTGTCGGAAAAATGTAGCGAGACACGAAAGCAAACGATGCTAAATTACCATATGAAAAGATTCTCAGTATGTAAGTACCGGTTGTTTGAGACTAACCTGGATATTCGGAAATTTTCGTGTAAAGCCAGTATTTAAGAAAATTAAGATAAAAAATACAACTGTTTTATAAATGAAATATAATGGTAATGATACTACATAATGAACCAAAGTTTGAAAATTTATATCGAGAAATATTATACACATGCGAGATTTACGGTGGCTTGAAAACCTCGTGACAAATTTAAATTTATTATAGCTGAAATTAAAAATCAGGCACAATGAAGTGTACCAATCTAGTCCCTAAGTTGATAAGCACCCTACTAGCACGGTTGTTACAAAGTAGTTATGGAAACCTAATTATGACTAATTTCAGTCGTAATCCGGTTGCTTCAACTAAATGGACCTAAATGGTGCTACTTGGGCATTTCCTCCTATCAACACTAATATGCAGAGATATAGCGCCCTGCACGCGTTGTACGAAAACTATTGTAAATATCTCCTAACAAACTCAAAATCGTAACTAAAGCTGGATAAAATGGGATCAAGTTGATTTTCTGTCGTATATAATGATAATGACTGACATAGATACGATTTTCAGCACAAAATCGTAGAGTAGTGCGGAGCGACTCGCGCTTAATCGGATATTATCGTATATAAATACTTATATAGTCGTAACGCTCAAAATTATTCGTAATCACGTATATAGCCTCCAAAACAGTACGGATATGCCAATTTTGCGCATGAAATACGATTTATTTAGCATGTATATCTGTACGTTATGCTGATTTTTACCTTTTTTATACATATGAAATTGCTAGCTGGATATGGCTTCGCATAAAAAATGATTTTAGTGTTCAACTTTGGTATGCTTCATAATAGCAGCAAAAAAACTTTTGGTCAGGGTGTTACCGTTTTAATAGCTCTATAAAACTAACAGATTTATTGCGGTTTGACAAGTAACCGCGATAGGATCAATTTTGATTGGTGCGCCATTTTGTATTGCTACGCCACACTCTTGGTTACTTTATAGAGACGTGGTGCAGCCAACAAGTTTTAACGTGGTATTATAAGCAACCACAATAAATTTGCTTTATTAACAGTTTTATTATGGTTTCCTAGCTAGCTATAAGTGTGTTTGGACTCGTATCCTTTTGGTATTGCGCAATACCACGATAAACCCAGAGGTAATGATTAATACCGCAATAAAACCTTTATAAAATTCAAGTAAAACCAAGTAGCTTTAGAATACTTGGGAACTGATCTGATCGATTTGAGCGTGTTTGAGATTAGTACATCATAATAATAACCGCCGTAAAAAAACTGAAGCGATCTTTCTCCGCGGGTCCCGATGGCATCACAGCTGTAGTTTTGACTCGCTGCATTGAACTATTGGTCCTTCCTTTACGCATCATTTGCAACAAATCGTTTGAACAAGGTATATTCCCGAGTGTTTGGAGGCAGTCGTTTATGTTTCCAGTTTATAAAACAGGCGACTGTTGGAGCGTAAGGAACTATCGTGGAATTACTTCCCTTTTTGCAGCATCAAATCAAATCATGTGTGATACTATTCCGCACAAAAAATATATATCATCAGCTCAGTATAGTTTTATACCTAGCCGTTCCGTTTGTACGAATTTATAAGAATTTATTTTGACCTGAATTTCGTAATTAGAGAATTATAAGAAAGTTGACATAATTTACACGCATTGCGATTGCGTAAGTTTTTCCATCTCACTATATCACAACAATTAGCGCAATGGCTGAGCTCGTACTTGCGAGGCAGGGTACTGCGCATGAAACTTGGTTCCTGTATTCCGTCGCAATTCTCCAATAAATCGGGTGTCCTGCAAGGAAGCAACATCGGACCATTGCTGTTTTCACTGTTCTTCAACGACGACACTCAGATGTTGAATATCGGTTGCAGATTTGTGTACGCAGATGATCTGGCATTCATCAAAAGTCATCAGTGATAAAATCGATTTCCCCAGACTTTTATCTCCATTGGATTTTCGCGCTTCGCAACGGACTCTACGTTTCTATTCGGTGAGTATAATCGTGCAGGTCTCTCCTGGTTGAAACAGCCCCATAACAACTGCTTAATGGTGGACAACATGTTGTATTCTGCAATTTGGCAGTCCTGAACCGTAAATGTAAATTGGAAGTCCTCATTTATGTATTCTGTGTTCATGAAAGGCGACAAACGGAATGTTGAACACTACCGAGGAATTACTTCTCTGTGCGCTTACTCAAAAGTTTTAGAGGCAACTGTTTATAAGCATCTCTGGTTTCATGTTAAGAACTACATGTTTACGTCACAGCATGGCTTTTTTTCCTGAAAGATCCGTTTCAACTAACCTGCTGGAGTTCATCGCTCTATGCTTCCGTGCAATGGGCCACCGTAGTCAGGTTGATGCAGTCTACATTGACCTGAAGGCAGTGTTTGATCGCGTGGACCATACGATTCTGCTGGCTAAGCTTGATAAACTGGGTGTGCCCGCTAGTTTAAAAGCCTGGCTTGATTTTTATCTACGAGACCGCAGGATGACAGTAAAACTTAGCGCGTTCCTATCTTGTTTGTTCCAAAAGAATTCGGGAGTACCTCAGGATAGCATGTTAGAACCCCTACTGTTTTCTTTGTTTATAAACAACATATCTCGACTATTATCGTCCGGCAGTAGATTACTTTATGCGGATGGTGCCAAGCTCTATATGATGGTTCGCAACTCCGAGGATTGTCTGAGACTTTCAGAACAGTTTGACCGGTTTTCTGAACGTGCTCGAGTACTATAACGACTTAGAGAGGAGATCCCTGCTATTCAGGAAGTTCGGTGACCTAATTCCGGAGGAAGGGAATTTCGACTGTAGAGTAGAGCCTATTGCAGGCACTTCTTTCAAGTACCACATCTACGGTCATAAATCTCATACACTTTGCTGTGATGAGCACATACTATCCACGTCTGAATATTCGGAAACAGAGCTGAAGAATGGACAGCCCAGTTTGCTTCAACTACGATGCTGGTCTAACAAGCCAGTTGTCGTATGTTCGAGTTTCGGCAGGGCGGTGCTGTAAGAGTTAGTAAGATAGTAAGTAAGGAAGATCCGTGTAAGGTTTTCGAATGCGGCGAAGGCTCGCACTGACAGGACGCTGCGTTTCACCATCCAGCAGTTGGCGGCAAATGGCGATACAGCAGAATACCCCCGAAAGCTTGAGCAATGAATTGTAGAACAGTAGTAACAAATGGGAAGAACGCGGATCACGTACTGGCCAGCGCAGAGAAGCGAGTCGCCAGTAACATCACACGGAGTACCGATAGCCAAGCTGTGGAGTACAGCAGGCAACTGTACGAAGTAATCCACTGGATCAATGTCAGGACCTGGGACCGTAGCGGAGTCCTTCGTCGACGAGTACCAAGCTGGTTTACATGAGGATTGCACCACGTCGGATCAGATATATACACTACGTTGGTTAATAGACAAGTTCCGGGAGTACACCTTGCAGACTTTTCTTCTATTTGTGGACTTTAAGGCGGCGTGCGATTCAGTCAAACGAAATAAGCTGTGGCAGATGATGCTAGAACATGGTGTTTCGACAAAACTAGTTAAGGCGATTCGTGCAATGATGGATGGGTGAAAATCATGCATCAGCATAGCGGGTGAAATCTCAGTCGCTTTCGTGACATTGTACAGTGGGCAAAATCGACCGAAAAAACGGAACATTTTGTTGTCGCGGTATTTTACGGGTAAAAAGTGACTTTTCATATGTAAAAAATCACATAATCACACATAATACAACATAATCTAGAAGTCTGCTTTGCTCCATTTTACTCATGGTTTTTATACTACAGGAAAAATGCCAATTCGATACTTTTACCAAAGATTTCCATCCAAGAAGGCATGCCTGTTGGGAAAGTTGGAAAAGTCAGAAAATTGAACAGCGATCAAGCTTTTCTCAAAAATATCGTGGAAGGGAATGTTTGCCTTGTTGTGCCCTACAACTTGCACTGAAATCTGAGAAAGTATTGAAAGGAAAACTTTTTGGTACCCTCTTGAACCTAGGGCCTTGAAAACAAAAGAGGTCCAACATAACTCACCTAGGGGACACCGGAAACATTCGTAAATGTTACAACGAGAAGCCTCGATCTAATGCCAATTCGATACTTTTACCAGAGATTTTTAAGAAAACATGCCTGTTGTGGAGAGTTAAAATGTCAGAAGATCGAATGACGATCAAGTTTTACACTAAAATGTACTTCAACTTGTACTGAAATCAGAGATTGTATTAATAGGAAAATGAGCAACTTTAAAAGTACTCCAATTTTATTCACATTTGGTGTGTTTGTTCTTAGTCGAAAAATTTTAGACCCATATTTTTTTATTCACTCACTACGCACTTCGTTGGCTCACGGCGTGATGCTACCAACCTGCTTTATTACATTGATCGCAGTCGGCTCTTTGGAATTGTAGGGTATCAAAAGAACAAAAAAAAAATCAATGCAGAAGCACACTTTGCTGCCCAGATCATCTTTTCGGAAATCGATTCGCTCGAACTACTCTAGAAGTTCTACTTTTATGCATACGTCAATGCAACTTTATACACCGTTGCAATTTTCTATTAATTTTCAGTTTCTCCATTTAGCATTTTTGTGATGTTTTTTCGTTTTACTTCTCTCAGACTTTTTCGCGGTCAAACGTAAACTCTATTTTGATTAAAGTAGAGGAGCGTTTGGTGCTAAAAATGTTGGACTGAATGCTGGAACGCTTGGACTGGAGGGACAAAATTAGATCCGAGACTAATTAATACATGGGTGTGATATAGTTTAATTGCATAAAGCACTCGGGTACCAACCGAGAAATTGTGGGTTGGAGTCCCACTACCACAAACTACCCTATATTTTTAGCCTTAGATCGTAATTTTTCCAGTATTCAGTCTAACATTTTTCGCACCAAACGCTCCTCTACTTTAATCAAAACAGAATTTATGTGATGTTTAACTTCATCAATGTTATCGTTCAATGATTACGATAATATTCCTTAAATCAGACCAAAGCTTTCTTTAAAAAACTCTAGCTCTACATTTTCAAATACGATATTTTGCTTCCAAGTGCCTGATTTGCTTATCAAATGTTTTATTACACCATTACCTACAAGTTTTGTCAAAAAAGCCGAAACATAAAGACACTTTTAGCAGAGTGATAAAATGATACATATTCAATCAATAAATCAGCACCGGTTTATGAAATGAAGCAACAACCAGCGGCAGATGTCAACCGCACACGGTGCTATTCTTGTCCTGTGTCTCGTATTCGGAGCTGCTTCTGCTTTTATTGTCCTATAGTTTAGTGCAAAACAAAAACGGTCGGTAGGCCTCTACGATAGATATAGGAACGGAACAGACAAAGACGACAAACGACAAACGATCGAACGACGCCGCGCCGGCCTCTGCTCTGCCTGCCTGCCTGCTGTTGGGAATCGTGTAAACAAGCGAAAAGGCACGGGCAGAAAATGCGGGTCAACGTGGAATCGGTCACGTGCGCCTTCGCTTTCCCCCTAGGCCGGGCTGGGCCGAGCCGGGCCCAGGCCACGGTCGAGATCCGCGCGCTAAGAAAGTCATCACAGCGGATATTGGGTGTAGGAAAAAGCATGCATTGACGCACACACGCACGCACTGGATCACGTAATAACGTCAATCGATTTGTTATTTAATGCGGTAGAGTAGCTACGTGGTCTATTAAATTCTCATTTCTGGTGGTGCCGGTGGTTGGTTGGTGGCCAGGCCAATATCCTTCGGGTGCTGCCGGGTACATATTTTTTGCGCTATGCGTGCTTAAAATGCGTGAGTAACAAACGAAACCGCATCAACAGCAGCGAGCGGCCCAGATGTCCCCAGGCACCGGGCCCAGCAGGCAGCCAAACGAACGGTCAGAAAAGGTTCTTTACCATCTAATAAGTTGGGTATATTCAATGGAATATGTATATCAGCCGAAATTCCGCTGGAACGTGACATGAACGGCGATCGGTTTGAACTATTTTTGCAAGATGAATTAAAGAATTCTGCCGTTCCAAAATTTACTTTCAAAGAAACTTAAATGGAACTAAAAATATTGCCAATGGTCTTGGAAAGTAAACCGCATTATATGCACTGGCGTACCCAGGCTGAAATACACCCTTGCCCCACCTTCTCTGCAAAATTTCGAGCAACCCAGAAGTCCGCGGTTTTTCATTTGCGATAGATAAATCAATTGCGTAAAAATAATTCCAGTTTCAAGTAAAATTCCAAGTCCAATTATGAATTAATTTCAAGTTTAGTTTCAACTTCAAATTCAACCTCAATTCTAATTTCATGCTCAATTTCAATTTCAACACCGATTTCAAGTCCAATTTCAAGTCTAACTTCAAGTTCAATTGAGTAGAGCAAACAGTTTCCTATGAAAATTTTCTTGGCCGTCACCTACTGGTTTCCAGACAAAAGAAGTAATAAAGGAAAAATGAGACAGAAAGAGAAAAAACGGAACAGAGCACGAAGAAAAATGTTACAAAAACTGGACAAACAGATAGAAAAGTGAAAAAACACAAAAAAGAGAAAAGGAATAAATACTGACTGAAATTGGCAAGAAGAATACTAGAAAAAAGAGGCAAGGCAGAGGTCAGTCCCGGCGTAGTGGTTAGCATTCACGCTTCTCACGCCGAGGACCCAGGATCAAATCCCAACCCTGCAGAAGTCACGAAAGACCTAAGCTGGTTAAAGTGACTATAATCTAACAAAAAAAAAGAGGCAAACAGTCAGGAGACTACAGAAAAACACGAAGAACGGAGAAGAAAACAAAAAAAAACAAACAAAATGAGAAAGAAAATTAAGATCAATTGGACAGAAAGGGATAAAAACCGGCACAGAAAGGAGAAGAATGAGATAGAAAAGAATAAAAAGAAAGGAAAAAAAGCACGAGCCACTGCGGCTCGAGGCTGCTGCCGATAAAAGGAGAAAAATGGGACAAAAAAAACGAAAACATGGGACAGAAAAAGGTGAAGAACGATAGAGAAAAGAAGGAAAAACCATAAACAAAACATAAAAAATACTGAAGATAAATTGAACAGAAAAGGATAAAAAGCGGAACAAAAGGAGAAACAAGGAAAACGGACCAAAAGTGAAACGGAAGAAAATAAGACGAAAACAGTAAAAATTAAGTGACTATAATCTAACAAAAAAAGGGGCAAAAAGTCAGGAGACTTCAGAAAAAGATGAAGAACGGAGAAGAAAACAAGAAAAAAATATAAACAAAATGAGAAATAAAATGAAGATCAATTGGACAGAAAAGGAGAAAAACTGGGACAAAAAGGAGAAGAATGAGAGAGAAAAGAATAAAAAGAAAGAAAGAAAATACGGGAGCAGAAAAATGGAGAAAAAAGGAGGAAAAAACGGGAGGAGAAAAAAGAAAAAATGTAAACGTCTTCCGACTTCAAAACCAAGGGATAAAACGAAAAACATAACGTAACGTGAACGTGATCGAAAAGCAAGAAAAGCAGGATTTAATAAAAGGAACAACGGAACAAACGGAAACGGGAAAGAAAAGAAATTAATAATGGAACAAAAATTAAAATAGGCACAGAAAATGATAAATGAGACAGAAAAATAGGAAAAACGGGCCTGAAAATGAAAAAAAACGAAATCAGACGAAAACCAGAACTCAGGAAAAAGGCAAAAAACTGGGCAGAAAAGGAAGAAAAATGGAACAGAGAAAGAACAAAAAGCGAGCAGAAAAAACGAGGGGGAAAAGAGGAGAAAAAAACGGAGAAGAGCATGAAAAAACAAATGACAAAAACTGGACAAACGGGATAGAAGAAGAGGAGAAACGCAAGAGAAAAAATAATAAATACTGCCATGAAAAACGAAAGAAAAAACGTGACAGAATGGAAGGGAAATCGGGACATAAAAAGAGAAAAAAAGGGGAAAGCAAGAAAACCTGAAACGGAAACAAAAACTGAGGAAGCTATAGAAAAAGATGAACGGAAGGGAAAGGAAGGAAAAACCATAAGTAAAATAAGGTAGAAAATGAAGAACAATTGGACAAAAAAGGAGAAAAAACGCCAGGAAAATGGAGACCAAAGAGAAAAAACAAGAAGAGGAAAATAAGGAAAATGAAAAAAAAGAAAAAAATGAAATCGTCTTCAGGTTATAAAGCCAAGTGACAGAACGGAAAAGAGCACGTGACGTGAACAGAACAGAAAAGGAAGAAAAGCAGGACATAATAAGAGAAAGACGGAACAAACGAAAACGAAAATCGGAAAAGAAAAGAAATTAATAGCTGAAAGAAGACGAAAATCGGGACTGTAAAATCCGAAACAGAAGAAGCAGAAAAACGGGTCTGAAAACGAGGAAAAACGGTAGAAAAAAGGTTAAAAACGATAAAAAAGGCGAAAAACGGAACCGATCAGAGAAAATCGGAGTCAGGCAAAGAACGAAAAACGGACAGGAAAAAAAAGAAAAGGAAAGGAAAAAGAAGAAGATACAGCGGGCAGAAAAAAGGGAAAAACGAGAGCGAAAAAGAAGATAAAAAACGAAACAGAGCACGAAATATACGTAATAAAAACTGCACAAACGGGATAGAAAAAGAAGAAAAACAAGAAACGTAACAGAATGGAAGGAAAAACGGGACATAAATAGAGAAAAAAATAGAAAACAAGAAAACGAGAGAACAGGAAAAAAAATGAGGATACAACAGAAAAAGGTGAAGAACGAAACAGAAAAGAAGGAAAAACCATAAACAAAACGAGAAATGAAGAAGAGAAATCGGACAAAAAGGAGAAAATATGGGAGCGGGAAATTGGAAAAAGAAAAACGATGAAGACGAGGAAAAACAGGAAACACGGAGCAGAAAACGGAGAAAAACGACACAAGAAAGGGCGTTCGGAATAAAAAACGAGCGAGAGGAAGAAATAAAACAGCACGAGTCACCGCGGCTCGAGACTGCTGCTGATAAAAGGAGAAAGATGGGACAAAAAACGAAAACATAGGACAGAAAAAGGTGAAGAACGATAGAGAAAAGAAGGAAAAACCATAAACAAAACATAAAAAATACTGAAGAATTGAACAGAAAAGGAGAAAAATCGGTACAAAAGAAGAAACAAGGGAAACGGACCAAAGGTGAAACGGACGAAAATAAGACGAAAAGGAACCCCGGAGAGGGAAGGAAAAAAGGGAGCCAAAAATAGAATAATCGTAACAGAAAAGATACGGGGCATCAAAGAGAATAAAACGGGACATACGAAATCCAAAAATGAGAAGAGAAGAAGATAAAAAGAGTTAAAAAATAAGAACACTGGAAGCAAAAAAAGGAAAAAAGGTACGAAAAGAAACGGATAACGGGATAGAAAATAACAAAAAACGAATGATAAGCATTAGGAAAAGCAGGACTAAAAATGAATAAAATGGGACAGAAAACGAAAAAAACTGGACAATAAACCTGTTGCCTGCTTCAGGACAGAAAAAATGTAGAACGATAGAAAAAGACGAAGAATGGAAAAACAAAGAAGAAAAGTGAGAGTAAAAACCAAGAAAATCAAGAAAAAGGTACATAAAAACCTAATAAAACTGAAAAACGGGAATGGAAAAGAGAAAAATAAACGGAACAGAAAAAAAGGTAAAACGTGTGAGAGAATCAGATGAAAAATGTCAATTCCAATTTCAAGTAAAGCATTGGGTCTAATTCCGTGTCCAATTTGAAGTAAAACTACTCAATTCAATTACAGGCAAGATTTTAAGTGTAATTTTAAATCTGTTTCAATTCCAAATCTGGGTTTTTGTTTAAAGTCAAATTTAAACTCTGGTTTCAAGTCCAATTATAAGTATTATTTGAATCCCAATTTCAAGTCTAATTTGAAATGTAATTCCAAGTCTAATCTCAATTTCAATTTAAATTCATATTACGCTTATGTTCCAGATTAAGTTTTAGCCAGGATTTACAGCAAAAACTTTAACTTTGTTCAATAAAAATTTATGGTAGGAGCATTCGAGTTCATAAATTGACCCTACCCACCGTTCTATTCCGTGTTAACATATCATTGTAGTACGATTATTGGGTTGGCCAAACTCTGGAAGCCTCTTCGCCTTTTATACGACAGTTTTGTAAAACACCTATAAAATTTGTTTGGTTTTTTCATTTGAGTTTTTAGCAAGTCTTTAAAAGTGATACAAACGCACTTTTAACAATTTAAAAGAATATTTTAAAACTTCGATTTGTATGACTCAACCTGGTACGAAGTCTTTCAGGAATGGGTTCGTTGGTTTGCCATAATTCATTGATATTTTATCGACAATATCTAAACAATACGAAAGTGAGACTCCGATCAAGAAACTCCTATCTGATAACAAATTCCCATTGCATTTACGTATGAAACCCAATCACCAGCGTTCGGGTGTCAGACGTATTCAACCATTACCCGTCAAACTCCTTCCGCTGACCGTCGTCTGCACCCCTTGTCGTCAAGTACACCTGGGCCTTTCATGTGATAAAAAAAAACAAAAACGGTCTGTCCAAACCAACAACGTCAGCGGTGGAAGAGCCGAACAATGTGACAGTCCGTAGACGGAGTATTGCGTACCACTCTCTGGAGGAGACGTTTAAACTGGGACTACTTATCGGCGAGGCTACTGCAGGTGCTATCTTCTTCCGGCAGCCCGTAGCATATCTTCGCGGCACGGCAATGTTGTTTTCATGGACGTTTGTCACCTTATCTACTAATTTTAGCCGAGACACTCGGCCCGGCGATTGCTGGTAACATATCGGGCGGTAGGTTTTGCCAGTTCGCGCGCTACCTCTGCCGTCGAGGTGGAGGATTGTTGACTAACCCCCTTCCGTCAGTCAGTGGCAGCTCGTCCCGCTACTCAGGAATAGATCTTACGAAACGGTCTATGTTTAGACGATGATGTAGATAACTTGCTATTTTGAAAACAACAACAACAACAATAACAAAAAGGCCGACGTAAATTCCTTATCCAGTGCACTTTCGGTGCTGCAAGCACCCTGAAGGTTAATAATGACTTGTCCATCGCGATCCACCGTGAAACAAGTCGAGCAACAAATGCAACATAGGTCCATACTAGTTTGGACCTCCACCAAACCGGAATGAATTAAGGTATCCGATGACAAGCAAAAACTATGTATCTAAATTAATTGACTTTGATATAGTATGGTTTTTTTGTGCAGTTGTGTTCAATTATATGAAAGCGGTGAAAATGGCGACTAATTCTAAAGGTCGCCCTCATATTTAGTGCATCGTTTGCTGACGTCCCGTCGTCGCGAGAGGCGCCCGAGCTGCGTGAGAAGCGCTGACGGTTCTCATCAGGAGTTTCGTCAGGAGTCACATTCCAGTGACCTTTTTTTTTTGCTGCTGCGGGAAGTAAGTTGTACCGCACACGAGAGCTCGCTCGCTTTCTTTCTTCATCTATCAGTCAGTCGGTCGGTATGCAGATTTGATCCAATTTTATCAATTGAGTTCAATTGAATTTGATTTGCAGTCGGTGCGGTGTGATAGGTACGGTGGAGATCGTGAGACGCCTGTCGGTGGCTGTCGACCGTCGGTCGGTGGGACAACCATTGGAGCCGGATAATTTATTGAGCTGCCATCGATGAAGTTTTTCTTTTGGTTTTGCTCGGGAACTAGTGCACTCCAATAGGCGAGATTTTACGCCATCTTTTGTTTCTTTGTTTGTCGTAAGTGCATTTCAATGTTAACAACAGACAACATATGGATCACTATTGCGTTGAAACAGGAACACACGATAAATATGAAGCATTTTAAAGTCATATGCATGCCCAGATATCTGAGACTTTTCAGAATAATGTTTCGGCCTAGTAAAGTAAAGTAATCGTAGCATGGCCAATCTAGTGTTACTTATCATTAAAATACCGGCCGAGTAGGTTACAACTCCGGCCTTTCGGGTGCAATTGGATTAAAAATCAAGGTTGAAATAGCTCTAGTAGAAATCAAACTTGGAACTGGACTAGAAATTGGAGTTGAAATTGGACTTGCAAATCAAGTCTTAAAGCTCGCAAAGAAAAGATAAAATGGAGTTCCCCATGGATGCTCCGTTTGTTTGTTCATAAAATTTTGGTGTGAACAAGTTTTCTTTCATACACAGTGAGGTAAATAACAATTATTTATTCATTTTGTTTTTCCATTTACTATCACTGTGTTGGGAAAGTAGCCAGTCTGATTAAACAATCCTGGTTTCATTCCTTGGAATGTTCAGAAACAAAGCTGCCATAACGAATGAATCGACTTATCTCCTCGGCATCTACGCAACTTATTTTCAACGAAATCTCCTGTGCTCTTTACTAAACGACACGAAAACTTTTCCGCATAACTTTTTAATCTCATAGTAGTACAATTGAACGGAAATTTTTCTATTTACTTAATCAAAACATAACATAGTGCTACGTCATTCCTTCTTTTTCAGCGCTTTTTAGCGGAAAACTTGTAGAATTTCACACCCTGGATATGGTTGAAATCGGTTTTCGCGAAAGTTTATTCATCGAATAAGACCAGGGCTGATGACCAAACAAATACTCGACAAAACAAAAGATTTTAATGGCCAACTGACCAGAAATAGTGACTAAAAATTTGGTCAATTGGACAGTCGGAAAAACAGGCCAAATATGAAATTTCGATTGCACTGCACAGTAGGGATTTTCGAAAAAATGTTGTTTATCTCGTTATTCCCAAAATGGTGCTAAGCTAAATTCAATTTTTTGTTCACGGCACGAATCAGTTTCTAGCAGTTCTTGGTAAATGAAGGGTACTGGTTTTCTCAGTTAGAGATGTATAGATCAACAAACATCGCTGGAATCTGCCGAAAGCAAGATGATAATTTGCAGCAATAATAGTCTCCATTGGTATAGCAATATTTTTAACAATGATTATCTTCGTTTGACCGTAACAACAAAAAACAACAGAAAACTTGATCTCAGACCACTCGTCATCAATTTCCAAGGCATCTCAAAAATCGCAAGTTGCTCTTGATCTTGTCGAGCTATCTCAAACGTTGAACCCGTCTGTTCCTAATGCCGGTGGGATTGTTCAAGAAAACCGTTTTCGTCGCACTGTCGTCCGGCATCCTTACGACGTGTCCGGCCCACCGTAGCCTGCTAACTTTCGCTAGATGTTCGATGGGAGTCTGCCCAAGCAGTGCCTGTAGCTCGTGATTCATACGCCTCCGTCACTCTCCGCTTTCAGTTTGTTCTCCGCCAATTATCGTCCGCAGCACTTTCCACTCGAACACGGCAAGGGCCCGTATGTCCTCCGTGAGCAGCGTCACGGCTTCAAATCCATAAAGAACTACCGGTCTAATAAGGGTTTTGTACATTGTTAGCTTCGTGCGGCGGCGTATGCTTCCTGATCGTTGCGATTAACGAAGGGCAAAGCAGGCCCGATTTCCCGCTTGGATGCGCCGCTGGATCTCCTTACTAGTGTTGTTGTCCGCGGTCACCAGTGATCCCAAATACACGAACCCCTCTACCACTTCTCGTCGTCAATGGTTACCGTCCGTGAGAGACGCGCGTTTGTTTCCTTTGAGCCTCTTCCTGTCATGTATTTGGTCTTCGACGCATTTATTTTTAGCCCAATTCTCCTAGACCCCGCTTTCAGTCTGGCGTAGATTGCCTCCGCCGTCGTAAAGTCTAGAAGTTGGCTACCCTTGGTAAAAATCGTGCCTCTCGTTTCGATGCCCACTCGTCGGATCACCCCCTCAAGAGCGATGTTGAACAGCATTCAGGATAAACCGTCACCTTGTCTCAACCCCCGTCGCGTCTCGAGAGTGTCCCAGCTCCCGGAGATACGTACGAAACACATCACTTGATCCAATGTAGCTCTGATCAGTCGCGTCAGTTTGTCCGGAAAACCGTGTTTGTGCATTATCTGCCATAGCTTGTCGCGATCGACTGTATCGTATGCTGCTTTGAAATCAATAGAGAGGTGATGCGTGGGCACGTTGTACTCCCGACAATTCTGCAAGATCTATCGGATAGTAAAACTTTGGTCCGTAGTTGCGCGAGCCCCCATGAAACCCGCCTGATAATTCCCAACGAAACTTTGTGCTATCGGTGACAACCAACGTAACAGGATCTGGGAGAGTACTTTGTAGGCGGCGTTTACCAGCGTAATACCGCGATAGTTGCAGCAGTCTAGCCGATCGCCCTTTTTGTAGATGGGACAAACCACTCCTTCCATCCATTCCTCCGGTAGATTTCCCTCCTCCCAAATCCTCGAAATAACCCAGTGTAGAGCCTTTGCTAGCGTTTCTCGGCCCACCGGAGCTTAGCGACTTTTGCCAATTAGAGATGAGACGCAGGGGCACGTTATACTCCCGACATTTCTTTAAGATCTGCTTCCATCTGCATTGATCCAGTACCTCCTCCTCCTCTCAAATCTTGGAATTAACCTAATGTAGAGCGGTTGCGAGTGTTTCTCCGCCATCTTTGTAAAGCTCTACTGGAAGACATTCCTTCGGCGGCTTTGTTGGTCTTCAGCAACCCGATTTCTCGTTAGACTTCTGGGAGATTAGGTGCTGGGACATTACTATCTTCCATGGATATTTCTAGATTAACTTCCGCTCGCCTCCTTCTGCAACTTCGGCCACTGAAGTGTTAATCGAATAACTATTTTCCACCTATTGACCACCTCGCGCTCGTTAGTGCTCAGATTTCCTCCCTCGTTCTTACATATGACAGATTTTGAAGGCTCATTAATTCCTGATGGTTCGGTGAATTTCGGTCCGTTCCTACGATGCCGGTATTATGTGGTACAAGTAAGTTGCCTAGTAAGGCACGCTACCGAGTCTCGTGATGGGGCTCCCGACTTAGCTGCAAGCAAGACAACAGAGTGCCTCCTTCCCAGTTTCCACCGGGGTTTCCACCCGATCTCTACTAAGGTTACTCGTTTTGCGGCTGGTACCATGAGGAGGCAGGGATAAGGGTTAGGTCTATGTTGCGCGTTATCCAACCATGCACCATTCCAGGGGGTTCGTTTTGGCCATGATCAGTGCGGTGGGATGCAAGCCGAAGAATGTCATGTGATCTTAAATTTCTGGAGGACATATTTGAATCGATTTTGGATACGATTCGGATGTTTGGAGCTTCTATTTCTCTAGTTGATAGCTTTTCCACGAAAATGGCTTGGAAGACATTTCGCCTCTTTGCCAGTGTGTCGATTCCCAGCAGTCGGCAACGGTCAGTATAAGGTGACAAATGGTTGGGGTTTTGCCACGCTAGAAACCTAAGAGCGAAACATAGAAAAATGGCCGGTACTACTTCAATCCAGCTGATCCAAATTTCGGTATAGGGATCTCCATATTATGGCTGATGTCTCTAGAATGGATCGGACAAGTGCGAAGTAGGGTACGGGAGGGTATTTCCAGCCCATTAAGCGATAGCCTGAACAATATTCCGGAATTACGTTGAAACTATATTTATTCGAGACAAGATTTTTATACCAGTTGATAGAGTATTATTTACAGAATATCGGCGTGTATTTTGGTCGTAATGAAACGCTACTGAGTTTGAGTCATAGTCGCGAGAAATGATGAAGTCGATGCGGCTTAATTGAGCCCATTTTCTATAGTGGTGTCTGTGTTTTTAAATCCGACCGGCCGAAATAGCCTGCACAGGGATTAGATGCTTTGCAAAAACAGATCAAAAGAGAGACTGATGAATAACGTGTCGCTATTGCCTACATTCCAGTCTCATTGAAGATAATTAGTTTTGCAGTGATAACAGCTTGCTGCTGGCGCTAGTGTATCATTGATTCGTTCATATACATTAGCACCAAAAGCAAGTGGTTGTCACTCAAATACTAGCTATGTCAACACGATAGAAGCGTTTCAGGCCTCACATATTGGTAGTAGTGTAAATAACGCACCATATGCTGGAATTAAAAACAAAATGGTGCTAATGGCTAGTGAATGAAAATTGATTTATATTTTCATATCAGAGGGGAATTTTTGTGTTCTTCCGTGATAAAAAGTAGAAGTAGAATTTTTCCGTGATAGCATATTTACAGCTGTTTAGTTGCTAGAATAAGTAAACGTGATCATAATTGTGTGTTTTCCAAATCATCATCAAGAGCGGATAAGCGTTAGCGATTGCTGCTGGTTTTTTTCAGTCTGGTTACGTGCTAGTGGAAAAACAGTGGTTTTGATGGTTATTGAATAAAATTTAGCAAATTACTTACATTATGAAAATAGTTATAACACATTAAAGCCTATGAGTGCTACATTCGTTTCAGTATTGTTATATGGCGGCAAAGTTTTTATTTGGGAAAAGTGTAGTCAAAAAAGGTAATGTATGCCGAAATTAGTAGCGTGTCCCGTACCCTATAATGATTGTACGGGTCACTGAAATTTCTGGCAATCCTCATAATATAGCCAAGATTTCTATTAGAACGTGCTATGAACGTGAGTAATGTTTAAAAGAGTAAAGACCCTTAGACTTGCTTAGATAATATTGAGGTTTTCTTACGTGCAAAATAAATCACAAAACATTTCGACACACTTATAGTCAACAAGTTTCACAAGTACCAGAGAGCGAAAGAATTCTAGAATTGTTGCTATTTCATGCAGCCTGTCATTGTTAAGACAAGAAATAATTTCAGCCTAAATGAGTTTATAGTCAGGCGGGATAATAAAGCACACGCCATTGAAGAATTACGAGAGCAGCAGTGGTCCCAGGTTACTCCCCTACAGAACACCAGACGGGGTAGCGAAAGTGTCTGACTCAATGTGGCGTAATTTAACAGAGAGCGAGTAGTCAACAAGATAAGAGCTCAACCACTCAATAAGATGTATTGAGGCTCTGAGGACGTTCACTTTTAGCTAATAAGATAGAGTGATCGATACGATCGAACGCTGCTTTCAAATCAGTGTAAATAGTCTTCACTTGCATGCCCATTTTTCAAGCTTTTAATGCAATTTGATGTGGACTGCTGTAAATTTACTGTCGTTGATCGGCCAGAGTAGAAGTTATGCTGATCACTGAAGACTTATGATTTGAACTCACGCAGTAGTACATTCCCAAACAGTGTTTCAAATAATTTTGATCCAGCAGAGAGCGAAGTATTTCCTCGATGTTTAACTAAATCATATTTGTCCTCTTTTTTGAACACAGGAAACATAACCGATTTTTTCTAACACAAAGGGAATACTGCTTACGAAAACGATTGGTTAAATTCCCTTCTTTTCTTATCTTTCCAAAATAATAACTGGAATACCATCTGGGTCGTTTGGGTTTTAACTTTTTCATAGTCTCAATTACATTTTCGTTGGAAATACCAAACAAATATATTACGCTCTCACCTTTCACCAGAAGAGAGTGCACGTTGTAAATGCCGGATCGACCTACATTCAGCGGACATGAATTGGCTCACGAAGTCTAACTTCTTTGCTCCGGAGTGAAGCTGGCAGTACGAACAAACAATCGAGCGTAGTTGAGTGACTGTGTTTGTCATGGCTGCCGCAAATCCGCTAATAACGCGGTCGATTTTTTTCTGCATAGTCTTAATAAACGTAAGGTTTAAAGAAATTGTGCCAGATAAAGCTGGTACAAGAACGGCGACAGCGGATTACCCATTGGAACCCTTTGCAATTGTTTGTAAAAGTTACCCTGGATGTGAAGTTTTCCCACTTTTTTTCTCTATACGTTACCCTCATGTTGTCTCAACTCCCAATAACCAACCTTCTAACATGCTAATTGTTTCTTTCACAGGGACGTTCAAGAATAAAACCGTAACATCGAAAGAGACCATTCTTTTGTTAGTTCTCCCTGTTTTCGTCGTATTTCGCGACGAATTCTCGTGTGCTGCAAACTAACGGAACGGCTAGGGAATATTATGGGCATTTTTGTAACTTTTTTGTAACACATGGCAATCTGCTTCGTGGGTGATCCATTTCCTGTGATGATTTCCTGCGTTTCAATTCCCAGCTTGTGGATTTTTAGTTGTGCTTTTATTCTGGTTAATGTAAGGTTTGATGTCCGCAGTTTTCCGATTGATTTAATAAATTAATAAATTCTTGACATTTATCAAAGAAATGACTAAAGATAAATATTTGATAAATTCTTATTGCAAATATTTCAGGAGGTGATAGAGGACCACATTTGATGAAAAATATTTTTCTACACCAAATCCAAATCGTTACACATTTACTAAACATTTTTAATTTTCGGTTCTGTTTACCTTAACTTAGCTCTAGTACAAAAAGTATGCTAGCTAGCTCAATTCTGTTACTTTCGTTCGAAAGCTGAGATAAATTTCTACCAAAAAGAGGCCGCATACTTCGGGATATAACTCGCACCCGATGGATGTGCGCTGATGTACAAGGGGATTGGATAATGAATTCATGCATTTCTTCACTCAGC
The DNA here is from genome assembly GCF_943734655.1 of Sabethes cyaneus. Lineage (NCBI taxonomy): Eukaryota > Metazoa > Arthropoda > Insecta > Diptera > Culicidae > Sabethes > Sabethes cyaneus. The sequence continues at coordinate 29,388,660 of NC_071354.1, read as the reverse complement.
AAGCTGCCAATTTAGAAAGCCATTCGGCAATAAATTGTCTTGCTTTTAAAGTGCGTTCTTCCGCTCCACAGTGGTCCAAAAGGGCGAAAAGCGGAACATTTTTCCTAGTGTTTTTTGCTTTTATTCGATCGTTTAAGGTCTTGAGCACTTTTGTTCGTATGAATATCCCCCTTAATATAAAACCGTCAAAAGTTCGTCATCGCTTACTATAATGAAAATAAAAAAATAACTTTTTTGTATTAGGAAATATAGACATAGTTTCTTCGGCAAAGTTGTAAATATTGTAAAAACAAGCAACTTTGCTGAAGAAATAAAATTTCTATGTTTATCCAGTGCTGAGCTATAAGGCATATTCTTTAAAACTTCTTTAAAAATTGGTTTTTCATCCTTTTATTAGTTGCATTTTACAAGAATACAATATTCTAGACAATTATCGAAGCTCTCAAAATACACGTTTTTGAAAAAGACCACATATCTCTTGAACCTTTACTTGCTGAGTTATCGCATATTCCAGCTTTAAATTTCCATAGCTTCTCGAGCCCATGGGGTAAAATGGGGCAAGCGGATTTATGAGATCAGTGCTTCATCTTAAAGCTTAAGTCGAGTACTATAAAGTTGTACAGGTTCCACTTGTCCCCAACCATCCAAATGAGAGTACGGTAAGCATACGTTTTATGTGTTTCGCGTTGGCTATTGGCTCGTTACACGTCCATTTTTTTTGTGTTCATAGATAGACACATGATTTCTTCGGCAATGTTATGGAAAATATAAAGATAAATAATTTTGCTAAAGAAATGACATTTCTATCTCTATCGAGTGCAGAGTTGTAGAACATGTTCTTTGGAAATTCTTTAAAAAATTTTTTTCTTATTTATCGTATGTTGGTTGCATTTTACAAGAGTATATTATTCTAGGCGATTATTGAAGGACTCAAAACACATGTTTTTGCAGAAGGTTGCAAATCTCTAGGACCTTTCCTTACAAAGTTATCGCTTTTGACTCGTGAAGTTAAGGAAAAATAAAGCTTAAATAAGCGATAACTATGGATGTTTTACCTTGTTGATGTTTTTATTTTAGTTTAAAGTGATAACATTAACATAAAAATATGCAGTCTAGATCATTTTTATAGTGGTTGATTGAACCAATTTCCTAAACTGATTTTAATTAACTCAAATCTAAAACGTAAACTTCGGATTAGGCACCTCTCCACAGAGCGAAATGATGAACGTCATCAAACTTCGGTCCGTTCGTGTGACAACCTCAAACAAACAGCAATTTATCTCCATATTTCAAGCCGAAATCGTTCCCATCCCCTCGCCGTTGTCTGTGTCATTCTGCGTCAATCAAAGGACACAAGCTTCTTCCGTAAATTTATATCAAGCGCATTAACCCCTTCCCAACGGTGAAAATAAAAACACCGGCGGACAGGATTACACCCTTCCGTGTCTGTTGCCGTAAGAAGGACCTTCACCGGCTTGCCAGCCGGCCGGTGGCAAACCCAGTGTCTGGTCTATTGAAACTCAAATAAAATAAAATTAATTGTGTAAGCAGGGATGGATCCGTCGGGTTCAGTTGAGACATTATCCAGGAATGGCTTTTCTCTGATGTTAATGGTTATGGTTTTTTTTTTATTTCATTGTGACTGAATTAGAGTGGCCACCAAAGTTCGTTTACCGTAGACGAAGATAATTGTGTTTATAAAGGGAGTTGCCCAGACAAAACAGGAAGAGAATCTCTTATTGCAGCGTAAGAAACAACAGATTACAACACCGTCTCCAAGGCGGAGACCGTCTCTCGAAGCAGCCGGAAATAGCGGAAGGGTTAGAAATTCATCTTTATTGGAAATAGCTTTGAATATCCTACCAACAAAATGGAAAGTGTGCCGTTCGTTCTAGCTCTTCCCAGCAGCAGAGGTTCGCGAAGGAATAAAAATTCATCCCAAACCTGTCCCCGGGATTGTCGTTCCTGCGCAATTAAGCCGAACCCCTCGGCTGCGATGCGAATAGTTGAACAGGCGAAAAAGAAAGGAAAATCGAGAAACGATGAGATTATGCTTAAAATTAGATTCTAATCTTGTTGACATAGACGACGTCGCGACGGAAGAAGTTCTCAACGAAACGAAGGAAGGCTAGAAGTTCCGCTACGGTGAACTCGAACTCGAGTCTTATCGCACCCAGGTGTGTGGAGTGGACCCGCCGACAGCGGAGCGTGAAGGAAAACGGTGGTTTTAGCACACCTTAGGCAAAACATGATGCTCTCACCACCCAGTCCAGCCCAGCCCAGCCAGCCGATTCGGACGAAATACGGTCGGTGTTTTGCATATGAATTGAGATATTCGGCTGATATGTTTCTAGTTAGTGGTGAGAATAAGTTTCCGTTCGGTTTAACTGAGTAATCTACATTAGTGATAGTAATTATTTTAGCCGGTTTATGGAACTAGGAAATTAGAGCAAAAAATATTTCCCCGAACAGTGATTACTATATTTTGTTTAAATTCATTCTTCAACAATAGCTGCTTGCTGTGAATTCCTTGAAAAAACAGCTCAGCAACGTTCTGCTTACTTTCTCAACAACAACATGTTTGTAACCTTTTCCCTTATCTTGAAATCTAAATTCCGAATAACAAAATAGCGATACCGATAGAATTTAAACGATAATGGCCCAGCCGATTCGGAGTCTATTTTGATGATTTGCATACTAATCGCTTCGGAAAGAAGCAAGTTTGTGCCGTTCAAAAACACATGACGCCTTCTGATGGTGCCATAGTCCGTGCCACAATTCGTGAGAGGCCATTTTGGCCATTGAGCGCGAGCCATCCAAAAACTGAAACGCCACCAAACAGTTGCAAGCCGTACCGGACTTATTACCGGATATGTACGTGAAATGCCAGCAAAACAACAACTCAATTGACCACCGCCGGCCGGTCCCCCGCGCACTCACGGACGGACTCACACGGATACGATCGCCATCGCGGGGCGCGCGTTCGGACCGATACAAACAAGATTACGAAACGTTTTTTTTTTGCTTCCAAGAAATATGAACATCAGTTCAGTCAGTTCACCTATCAGCACGTCGCGTCGTGCGGGTGCTAGAACGAAAGCTAGAATGCCCGGCTCCGCAGCAGCGCAGCAGGTCAGGGTGGCAGTGCCACACGAACCGGAGCGAGACGGAACTAATGAGCCGGCAATGAACAGCAAAACAACTCCCCAAGCGCCATCTATCGGCATCGGCACCGAGCGAGCGCCACGCCACAACCGAAACAAAACACACAGCCGCACTTCGGGAACTACTATACTACTAGGTACGGACCGGTACTACTATACGAGGGGATGTTCGGCTTCCATGCCAATAGCAGCAGCTTTGTACATCGCATGACGTGCGCTGTCAACTGCGTGCGTGGACGGTAAGTGGAAGTAAACAACCGGCTTACTGTGTTTAGTGTATTGAACGGGCTGAATGCGATAACTGTGCCATGGCATATTGTGTGGGTAGGTACTGGCCTCTCTTCCCCGCGGTTGGAATTTGGAACCTCCAATGGTTTGTTGGCCAATGATTAGTAAATTGATTTCCGAAATCTAGGAGGTTACTTCAGCAGGGTAAGTTCTTGGCTTGGTTCTTAACTCAAAACAATGTTTTCATAAAATAAAATGTTTTTGGCTTTGTTGTTTAATGAATATGTAACTAACTGTAATTAATCGTTTGATGACAAAAAGTTTGAGAATACATAATAGGATAATAGAACCGTAGATAGTAATAGTACTACTATTGGATGGATTCATAGATTCGTGGGTTCATAGTTATGACGTAATGACCAACACCGTACTTACTTACTTACTTAATTGGCCTAACATCTTACGACATGACCTGCGCAGTATCATTTCTCCATCTATTTCGGTCCATGGCAGTTGGTCTCCAGTTCCGCGGGCACCCAGTGCTCGCGAGATCTCGCTTCACCTGGTCTTGCCGCCTCGCTCGCAGTGCCCGTCTTCGCCTTGTTCCTACTGGATTCGATGCGAAAACCATTTTTGCAGGATTCTAGCAACATGTCCTGCCCAACGTATCCGTCCAGCTTTAACCACTATCTGAATACTTGGTTCTCCGTAGAGACGCGCGAGCTCGTGGTTCATTCTTTGCTTCCATACACCGTTCTCTTGCACTCCGCCAAAGATGGTTCTTAGCACCCGCCGTTCAAAAACTCCGAGTGCTCGTAGGTCCTCTTCTAGCAGTGTCCACGTTTCGTGCCCGTAGAGGACAACCGGTCTAATTAGCGTTTTGTACAGTTTGCACTTTGTACGGGGGCTTAGATTGTTCGACCGTAGGTGTGTGTGGAGTCCGTAGTAGGTCCGACTTCCACTGACAATACGCCTTTTAATCTCACAGCTGGTATTGTTGTCCTTTGTTGCCAGCGAGCCAAGATATACGAACTCGTCGACTACCTCGAACTCATCCCCGTCGATTACCAGGGTCCGCCTTAGCAAATACTTCATTTTAGACGTATTTATCTTCAATCCGATCTTCTCTGCTTCGCGTTTTAGTCTAGTGTACTGATCTGCCACCGCCTCAAATGTTCTGCCGACAGCATCCACGTCGTCAGCAAAGCACATAAATAGACTGTATTTATTGACAATCTTTCCCCCCAATTTCGATCGCCGCTCATGGTATAACACCTTCAAGCGCAATGTTGAATAGCAAGCAGGAAAGACCATCTCATTGTCGAAGTCCCCTGCGAGATTCGAATGGGTCCGACAATCCACCCGAGATTCTCACACAGTACTGCCGTTTTCGTCCAGAATTTTTCATAGCTCATGTCGGTTTGCACTATCGTATGCGGCTTTAAAATCGATTAACAGGTGATGCGTGGGGACTCGGAATTCGCGGCACTTCTGGAGGATCTGCCGCAGCGTGAAGATTTGGTCCGTTGTAGACCGACTCTCCATGAAGCCCACCTGGTAACTTCCCACAAATCTATTGGCTATTGGCGATAGTCGATGAAGCATGACTTGGGAACAGCACTTTAGGCGGCGTTCAAGATAGTGATCGCTCGGTGGTTCTCACATTCCAGCTTATCGCCTTTATTGTAGATTGGTTGTCCATCAATCAGTTGATGCAGACGGTCGGCCAACTTGTCCGGGCTCATTTTAATAAGTTCCGCTCCAAACTCCAATGCCATCCTTTCCCGCTGCTTTGTTGTTCTTCAGCCGCTGCACAGTGGGCAGAATTAGATATGCCAATACCGGGAGGTATTTTGAAAACCGTTTTTTCGGTATTGATAAATGCAATACCGGTAAAACCGGTAAAAAACCGGTAAAAGTTAACTCTTGAAAACTGTATTTAAAAATCATATGATTTGAAGAAGATCCTTCCATAATCAACGATACTCAATTTCTGTCGCATAGTTAATTGACTAGTTCATCAAAAAAAATTAATAATTCGAAGAGAATGTACCGTGTCATCTTTAAAACGAGAACAAATTTCAATGAAAAACTTCCGGAGGCAGAGAATTTTCATTCGGTGTCCACAGAGAAAGAACAATTCCTAGTGATAAATTAGAAATGTAGCGTAGGAAAACCCTTGTTCAAGAGCTTTTAATAAGCTGCTTATAGATACTGACATTTATGATAAATTATAACTGAAGCTTCAGTTGATTTGGTTCCTCTGCCTGCTCGGTTTCTGAGTGTATGACTTTTAAAATAATAAAACCTTGCAGAATTTTATTATTAAAACATCCTTGATGCCTTGAAGAATATTACAAAGGCATTACAAATAGTGCGGCTAATTTTAAAACGAATAAATTTAAATATACGAACTCTCTCTGAAATTCTACCAATACAGTAACTCGTACAACAGTTGTGCGATACTTGAATGTTGTTCCGAGAGTAGTTTTAGAGTTCGTAGCTCGTAGAATTTGAAATTTTTCCGGTACAGTAATTCCACAGCAGCCAAGTTTGGTTTTGGCACTGCGACAATTTCTTATTTCTTCATGAACTCCTCATCGCTTAAGTAAAGCGTATTCTTGTTTCTCAGCCACGAAAACAGTTCTCTTCAACGACTCCATCGACACCAGTAACAGAGGAGCTCAACATGCAAGATCGCACGATCAGATCGATAGTGATTTGCGACTTCTGAGACGACTGATAAATTGACGTTTGGAGTAGCCCATGGAGTGGAACGAGTTGAATGGAGACGACTGCCTTAAAAGCATGAGGCACTCCGGCTCTATGCTGGCAGCGGCGAGGTATTTCAGGTTTTCCCTTTGGAAGAACTACATAATTGAGTTATTATTTGTAGAGCCTTCAATTATGAATTTAAGTTTTCCCGTGCTTTAAAAGTTTTACCAGCGATTCAGGCTTCTTGATTTGTTATTTGATCATGCCAAAAAATACCGAAAATACCGGTTTTTGGTCTTGGAAAAACCGGTAATTCGGTGTTGGAAAATAGCCCGGTAATACCGGTAAAACCGGTTTCGGTAAAACCGGTATAGCATCTCTAGGCAGAACCTACCGAAAAAACGGAACTGTTTGTTGCCGCTGTTTTGAGTGTGACTTTTCTTATGTAAAACATCACGATAAATCGATTGGTGATAGTCTCAACGCGCGGAAATGACGGGAACTAGCCTATTTAGCCCTTTCTACCCCTATTTTTTAATAGTTTTGGAAGAATCATGTATAAACCCTCTTTGTAGTTTTATAGTAAGTTTTATTTACTTTATACGTAAACATAAGACGAAATGCATGCCGACTGCAAACCAGAAGTTTCCAAAATTATTCCGGTAAATGAACGTATCGATTTTTCAGAGTGCATCTATTTCATGCTTCAGGGGGATTCTCGTATTCTTTCTTTTATCTCTTGCTCATAGTAAGCCAGTGGTGCCATAGAAAATACTAAGACTGTGAATTTTTCGTCATGTAATAAAGAAATTCAACGGAAGATATGGCAACATTACGTTGGATAAAGAATACCAGCGAATTTCGTGTTAAGCTCTCGCGTGACTTTAGCTGAAATGTTCATTATATGTTATACAATAATCCCGTTTTTTAATAATATAGCTCGTCAAACTGCATGTACACACACAATGCGTTTGGTTATTTGTCGCTTACAGTTTCTATTCTATTCTATTCTGACAAAATGAGGAAACTGACAAATTTTTTTTTCGAAATTTTTTTCAAAGTTCAACACTAAGACCTTGCAATACCAAAGACTTCTACTAAAAACGAAATTTTAAGCATTAGTTTTGAGCCAGGAAACTTGGTTTTAGGTTTATGGTACCTTTGGAAGACTTTCTTAAAATTAAAAGTTCTATCGTTCAGCGGAATTCAAATTTTGATTATTCCCTCTAAAAGTGCAATGAAAAAATTTATGTTTCTTCAGTTTCAATATAACACATTGATGTGTCTTGCAAAGTTTTACAACATATTATTACAAGAAATTTTGCTGAAGACAGTAACCTTCTATCTTTTCACCAAAGATGAAAAATCCTATTTCTCATAAATGAAACATCGTTAAAATCAGTTTTTCTATTTTAGCTGTTTTTGTAGTTGTTGTATGACTTTTCCCTGTTTCACAAAGTTGTACAAATAGTAGAAATACACAACATTGCTGAATATAGTATACCTCTATCTTTGCTTGTTTAGGAATTATAGAACTTTTACTATAAAAATACCCTAATTTTGACCCCGATTTACTCGCAAGAAGGTATCATTTTATTCAAAAACTCTCCTCAGAGAATCACAATAGTTTCAAACAGGCTGAAAAGTTTTATAAATTATAATGTGCTTTTACAAAAGTTAAACAAAATTCATAGGCTGACAAAATCGGGATAAAAAGCTGATGAAATCTGGGGTAGACAAAATCGGGAGCTGACAAAATCGGAACATTACTGTATAACAAATACGCACGTATATAAAAATATATATGGCTAATTCAATAAAAATTTATCTAAACATTTGTCAAACATCATTTATTACAGGATTTGCCAAAAATTCATTAACTTTTCAAACTCCATCGGAGTGCTGCGGACATCAAACCTTACATTACCCAGAATAAAAGCACAACTCAAAATCCACAAACCGGGAACTGAAATGCGGGAAATCATCGCAGCAAACGGATCACCCACGAAGCAGATCACGCCAAGTGGTTGGTAACTGAGTTGCAAAAAAAATGCCCATAAAATTTCCCAGCTGATTCGTTAGCTAGCAGCACACGAGAATTCGTCGAATCCCTAAGAAACATCGAGAGAACTGGTCTCTTTCGAGGTTGCGGCCTTATTCCATGGCGTCCCTGTGAAAGAATCAATTAGCATCTTAGAAGATTGGCTATTGAGACAACATGAGGATAACGCATGGAGGAAAAAGTAGGAGGAAGTTTGAGTTGAGGCGTGTGGACTTTTCTTTCAGAGGTTACTTCTACAAACAATTCAAAAGGTCTCCAATTGCAATCCGCTATCTTCTTCTTCTTCTTCTTCTCCAATGGGCAATCCGCTATTATGGTAATGAAAAAAAACTATGAAAGATAATTTGATGTAATAAATTTTCCTTCAACTCTACGTTTATAAAGACTATACAGAAAAAAATTGACCGCGTTATCAGTTGATTTGTGGCAGTCATGAGACGAAAAATAAAAATCATGAAATAAATCACAATATGAGAGAGCGAATCATTTTTTTGAGACTGAAGTTTTTAGAGCGTCTTAGTAGAATACGAAATCTGAAATTAAAGAAACATTTTTTTGTGATTTTTCATGAAATTCAGTGACTGTTTTTTATAGTTGAAGTTAAGTTTGGAATTCCTATTTGATATTCTCTTTGGTTTTTAAAATATTTTCAGCGTTTTAATAATTAATTAGTCCTCCTGAAACTCTTTTTGAGCATACTTTTAATGAAGTTCTATGAAATTTCCTTTGCAAAACCCTTCCATGCTTCCGAAATTGTCACTTGCAATGCTGTTGGTTCTTGTTGCCATAATGATTTCCAAGATATTCTCCAAGATTTAACTCTAAACTGTGGACTAACTATCCTAATAGTTTAATTTGTGCGTGTTGAATCAACAACACTAGCCTTATCTTGCTGGTATACGAAAGTTTTCAAATCGGTCTTTCACTTTGAACTGAAACAAACAGATGTTCAGAACTTCAATATAATCTGACGACTTTATCCTGCAAGAGTGAATGCCAGAACTAACCATCGCCGGAACACAAATCCCTCTCTCCAGTCCAATCCTTCCTTTAAAAGTTTCACGATAGCGTGAAATCCAGAATTCTGACCGAAAAAATAACAAATCGGTAATGCAGAATTTTAATATTTTTTTGAATGTTTACCTATTTAAAAAATTTGTTATACTTGCTTTATAACCTGAACGGGACTTACTTCGAAACGAAAAATAACAGCATCGTGAAATTTTCATCGCTAAAAATTCAACAGTTGTAAAGAACAAGTAAAAAATGATTTGAAAATCTTACATGAGGTTCACTTTTGCTAACTTTTCTTTAGAGTTCTTCATTTCCTTGGAAAATTTTGCGTATTGCGTATATATCAATGCATATTAGACACAATCTTCTTTGCAATGTCATGAATTTCCCCGACTCGCTCCAATTTTGCTTTACAGTTTTCTTCAATTTTCAACAAATCGAATCGTCTTCCGTGGATTCTCCCCTATGCGGGTTCTCTGTCACGAATTCTAACTTTTATTGATTCCTTCTTTCGTGGTTTTTCTCTTTCGTAGATTCCCTCTTTCATGGATTCTCTTTTTCGTGCATTTTTTCTGTCGCGCGTTCTCCATTTTGTTTCTTTCGTAGATTCTCTCCTTCCCGGATTCTCTCTTTCGCAGATTCTTTCCTGTTCATGGATTCTTTTTTTCGTTCATGGTTTTTTTCTTGTTCTGGATTCCCCCTTTCATGGATTCTCTTTCTCCACGAATTCCGCAGTGAATTCTCCCTTCGATGAATTCCCTTTCGTGGATTTACGTAATTGTGGATTCCTTCACGAATTCTCTTTTTCGAGGATTCTCTCTTTCGGGGATTCTTTCTTTTCTAGATTATATCTTTCGTGGAGTTTTCCTTCCGAGGATTCTTTCTTTCGGGGATTCCCTCTTTCGTGAATTATATTGGTCGTGGATCTCTCTTTCGTAGATTTAGTGTTTCTTGGCTTCTCTATTTCGTGGAGTATCTTTATCGAAGCTCCTCTTGGTCGTTGATAGTCATGGATCCTCTCTTACTTGGATTTTCTCTTTTATAGATTCCTTCTTTCGTGGATTTTCCCCCTATGATTGTTTCTCTTTCTCCATGGATTATCTCTTCCATGAATAATCTTTCATCGATTTACGAAAATAGAGATTCTCTCTTGCGAGGTTTCTGTCTTTCATAGATTATGTCTTTAGTGAAGTCTCTCTTCCGAGGATTCTTTCTTTCGTGGATTATATTTTTCCATGGATTCTCTCTTTCGTCGATTCTGTCTATCGTGAATTCCCTCCTTCGTGGATTCTTTCTTTCGGGGAGTATCGTTGTCAAAGGCTCTCTTGTACGTGGATTTTCTCTTTCGCGGATTCTACCTTTCGTAGATTGTCTCTTTCGTGAAATCTCTCCTCCCCGAATTCTCTTTTTCTCGGATTCCCTTGTTCAAGGATTCTTTATTTCGTGGGTACTCTCTTCGTGGTTTTCTCTTTGGTGCATTCCACGCTTCACGGATTCTTTCTGTCGTGGATTCTGTCTTTCGTGAAGTCTCTCCTTCGTGGAGTCGCTCTTCCGAGGATTCTTTTTTCATGGATTTCATCGTTCATGGATTCTCACTGTAGTGGTGAATCTTTGCCAAAGGCTCTCATTGTTGGTGGATTCACTCTTTTATGGATTCTCTCTTACGTGTACTTTCTCATTAGCGAATACTCTCTTTCGTGGACGCGCTGCTTCGAGGATTTTCTCTTCCCAGTTTTTTTTTCTTTCATGGATTCCCTCTTTCGCGGGGGTATGAAATGGGGAAGGCAACTAGCATAAAGCGCCAAACATAGCTCTAGCTGTCCCAAGCTCCTACATGGCGCCCCAACGTGGCCATACCTGGAAATACTTCGACTTGTATAATTGAGTAGCAAAGCTAGGAGGTGGGGGGTCGTGTGGTTTTTAGTTCCTAATCTTACAACTGAAGATTTAGGCAACCATTGAACCACACGACTTTATTTTCAAGTGCTATATTATTTAAACTAATATTTTCTGTAGACCAATCCAGGACAGGAACCGGTCTGCATAGTAGGTGTAATGTCCTGTAACGCTGGAATGTGTCATGAGTACATTCCCAAGGGTCCGGAGTATCACTAGTAACCTTTATTAGCAAAGATACTTCCAACAACTGCAAATAAATCTTTACCTTTATGGAAAGCGTTTGGTACGGGAGGTCCACGCTTTCTTCCTTCCCCTTGATTTCAAGGAGTTTAATGGAATTAGATATTATTTCTAGTTCAACTTGATTCCTTGGAACTCTCTCTGCGGTAACTGCTGCGCAGTTGGCCTGACCGTTGACAAGAAAAATGATTGATTCAAGTAATCGTCATTTTCCAGGATGCTTTCAAGAATTGACTGCGTTAGTGTGAGATTAGATTAGATTAGATTTCATGGATTCCCTCTTTCGCGGATTCTCTTTTTCTTAGATCCTCTTTTGCTCTTTCCGAAATTCTGCTTGACGTGCATACTTTTTTATGTTTTTAGTTTTTATATAACAAAATATGATTAGCATATTAAAAACTGATTGAAAACACAACAATTTTCAAACAGTTTGTTTTTATAAATCATCAAGTTTCAGCTAAATTAATAATCCGGTTTTGAACCATCACACTTTGCTAAGCATAGACGAAATACAAAGGATGCATCCTCATAGATGACGAAACGTCACGGGCGTAGCCAGAAAAGTTCCTTGGGGGGGGTTTTACAAGAACAAATCTGACATAGCCTAACCGCAAGCAGCTTATTCAGGAAATGCAGAATTATTTTCAGTTAAAAACTATTTTGGTTGAAATTGAGTGTTCTTCATCAGACAAATGCCGCTTAGTTGGTTTCGAGGCACGATACTGGTCTAACAAGCCAGTCGTCGCATGTTCGAATCTCTGATTTTTGGACTGTCGATGAAGAAGGGTCAAGTCTTAGAAAGGACGTTTAATCCCACGGCTTTGCTTAGCTCATCGGACAAAAAAACAAATTGAAATAACAGAGTTAAAGTTATGGCTTCCCAGCCGGCATTGAGCTACGTTGTATGTTCGAATCTCGGCTGGGAGAGGCTGTTAAAGTCCATAGAATTGAGTTTCTTCGAGACGCAGTGAGGGTGCTGAAAAACAACTTATCCTGTATGATTCTCAACATCGCTCTTAAGGTGATCCGACGATCAGATTTCAAAACGAGAGGTTTGATACTCAGTAAATGTAGCTAACTTCTTGGTTAAGCAGATGACTTTGAAAAGTGGCTAACCAGATGACAGAAACTTTGCCACGACGAAGGCCATCTGTGCTAGACTTAAGGCGGAGCCTAGCAGGATTGGGCTTTAAATCAACGCGTCGAAGACCAAATACATGAATGATAATAGCTCAAATGGTCGCTGTTAAGTCAGACCGAGCCAAGTGACAAAAATCTTATTTCGAGAAAAACGCGTTCAAAATTTGCTGCTCTGTATGGTTTGTAGCTATCAATTGTTCGAAATCATCTCATAACACTGGCTGTTTGCAACATTTATGTAGTCTAATTAGAGTAAAATGTAGCTTAGAAAATTCTTGATCGTTTGCTGTCATTAACTCATTCTTTTAAATTTTGTGATTTGGTCTGGTCTGATTTAACGCGGACCAAATGATAGGAACGTGCTTTTTTCGCGGACGGTAATCGTTGACGGCGACGAACCAGAAGTGGTAGATGAGCTCGTGTATGTGGGATCGCTGGTAGCCGCGGACAACAACGCAAATAAGGGGATCCAGCGGCATATTCAAGCAGTACAACGGGCCTACGCCAAGCGCTGCGATTAAGAGGCATCTTAGGAACCTGACAATGTACAAACCCCCTATTAGATCGATAGGCCATGCTCACGGAGGACTTACGCGCCTTTGCGGACGACATTTGACGCAGTACAAGCTGAAAGCGAAGAGTAGTGGAGGTGCATGAATCAAGGGCAACATCCCCTGCTTGAGATTGCCAATGTACATTTGGCGAAAGTCGGTAAACTACAGTGAACCAGTCACGTCGTAAGGAAAACGGTTCCATACAACAACCCCACCGACACCGGCACAGAGCGACTCAAAGTGCGAGTTGGCTCGTCCAGGTCTAAAGCGACATTTTTTATTTTATAAGTAAACAACTGCGACTTCAGAGATGCCTGGATGGGAAATGGGCGACGAGTAACCCAAGATCGAATTAAATGGGGCTTAAAACAGCACGAACCACCGAGTTTCGAGTTCACGACGCCGACTTGGATCGTACAATCAGCCTCGTACATTTTCCCGTGCTTTAAACAACAGCTGGCTGTGAAATTTCAAGCTTGAAAGTGTATAACAAATTTTCTCCTGGGGGGGGGTTTGAACCCCCAAACCCCCCCCCCCCCCCCCGTCGCTACGCCCATGCGAAACGTACATGAATATGGATTATGGACAACTTCCCGAACAAAAGTTCTACCAAGCCACTGGTCGAGGTCATGTTCCTGGAATATTTAAATTCATTTTGACCTTTAAATTTATAAGAAAGTGTATTATGTGGGAAGGTATTTGCTGGTACGGACAAAAGCCCGTCGTTTTCGTCGTGACAGACTAGACTATGGATTCCAACATGTACAAGAAGAAGTGCCTGAAAAAACGTTTTCTTCCGTACATTAAAGTTCACAATGGTCCTGCAAAGTTTAGGATTGACTGCCACTATAGCATAGAAGTACCATAGTATTATGACATCGAGGCAACGGGGTGGATTTCTTCGAAAAGGACATCAATTCACGCAATTGCTCTCAATTCAGCTCTATGAAGAAATATTTGTCGGACAGAAGTTGAAGAAGAATGGAAAGTCGAGCATCATAAAAAGGTAAAAATCGGAATGAATTTTCTCGCTATTCTTCTTTTAAATTGTTACAAAACGAAGGTCGTTTTGAGACCAGATATTAAATGACTTAAACTTTAGATTAGGACCGTTTTTCACTTATGAAATAGGCGACGATTCGAGAAATTCACTTGACGAATAGCCATGGATCGACAGTATTGTTTGCTGAACATTGTTAGGCAGGTGAAACCCTAAAGAAAAGGACATCACAATAGTACTGGGACTGGTGAGTAAAATGTTACAAATTATGTCCTTCCAAACTGGTCGACTGGTGGTTTATTGTAGTTCAGACCTTCGATAATGACATTGTGAAATTCTGGGTCAATTTCGGGATAAATCGTCAAATCCTCGCTGACAACATAGACAACATTTTGGTTTTTGATAGATCACAGCATAGTTTACAAAGTCGTTCAAACAATTTTTTCACGGCCTTATACAATCTACTGTGCCTTCTTCCGATTTATCGATTTGTTATATCTTTATGCTTAAAGGCCTTATTATTGCTTCTCCTTTTTCGCTCAAGACACTTTGTACTCATTTTCATAAAGTGCTACTCAATAAGGAAGGCGCTATCTAATCTAATCTAATCTAATCTAATCTCACACTAACGCAGCCAATTCTTGAAGGCATCCTGGAAAATGACGATTACTTGAATCAATCATTTTTCTTGTCAACGGCCAGGCCAACTACGCAGCATGTACCGCAGAGAGAATTCCAAGGAATCAAGTGGAACCAGAAAAAATATCTAATTCCATTAAACTCCTTGAAATCAAGGGGAAGGAAGAAAGCGTGGACCTCCCGTACCAAACGCTTCCCGTATACATAGATAATGATTTATTTACAATCGTTGGGAGTATCTTTGCTAATAAAGGTTAAGTGATACTCCGGACCCTCAGGGATGAACTAATGGTATTTAGACCAGAAGCCAGGCTGCAATTGGCCAAGGATATAGCGCCTTATTTCGCTCTCTGAAAATAGATTAGTTTGCCAAAAATATTAGTTTAAATCATATAATACTTGAAAATAAAGTCGTGTGGTTTAATGGTTGCCTAAAACTAAATTTGTAAGGTTAGGAACTGAAAACCGCACGACCCCGCACCTCCTAGCTTGGCTACTCAATTATACAAATTGAAGTATTTCCAGGTATGGCCACGTGGAGGCGCTAGGTAGGGGCTTGGGATGGCTAGAGCTATGTTGGGCGCTTCTTCCTAGTTGCCTTCCCCATTTCATACCCCTACTCAATAAGGAAGGCGCTATGTCAAAAAAGTACAGAATCAGCACCTGAAAAAACTGACAGAACTATTACACATTCAAACGTGGCATAATCGTTATCTAGGCTTATCAGTGGTGGAGATTCCTTATCCCTGACAGAAAAAAAAACCGAAGGCACGGGCTCCTCTGCAAGAACGTCTGGTCGACGACGGTAGGTAGTAGATAGACAGTAGAGAGCGATAATAAATATGCAGACTCTGATGAAATATTCGGGGGCTTTATCTGTTGTGTCAAAGATAAGCCAAACACAAAAACAAAAATTCACCTTTTCGGACGTCAAAAGAAGGCGTGGAGCACGTGTTTTGCTTTACAACCGTCAAACGGGGTGCTGCACGTCGGATCCTGAATGACGGCGGTGATATCAGTGAGTGAGCCACCTCATGTTTTTTTTATGTGAAGAACCACTAAATTTTCGCAGACTAAGAATTAGGTTAGGACAGACTTTCTTTGGTTAACCTAAAAAGCCGGACAGCGAATGACGCACGCAGCAACCTTTAGAACAACCCTCAAATATGTACCTACCGAAAATATTTTTTTTACGACAGACGTCTCTCTGGCAGAGAGGTAACATCTGTAACAGATATTGGTAGAATGCGCAAAATAAGAATACCCAAGCACCTGCGAATACGGTGCCAAACAAACATTGATCTTGGTTGAAATATAACCGCAAATATTGGTTGAGATGTTGAGACGTAAACTGCAATTATTACAAATTAGGCGCCATCCATCGGCGGAACGGATGTTTGATATGAAGCAAACGTCATGCCAAAGGGACGGCATACCATGACGTACCAACGTCATCGGCTCCAACGGAGTGTGTTCAATCTAAATTCGATAAACTAACATTCGGTGACTGCTGCGCAGTTAGCTATAGCTGGCCAGAATAGATCGAAAAATATTATTCGTCAAGGTTATGTTCGCTAAGGCGTGCTTGCTCAAAACGCCCATTTTTCTTTCACGCCTGCTTTTGGAGAGTTATTGAAGTAGGTAGCTCTACTGAAAGCTTTAACTTAATTTCTTGACTGCAAAAAAATTGCTTTTCACGTTCCGTCTCGATGGGTTTTGACTTCATAAAGACTGTCTCTCAAAGAATAATATATCTGCTTGGTGAAATGCAAATCGAAAGGAGGAAAACCCGAAATGGATTATTATTGACAGGCAGGTAGAACGATGACGGTGGTTTGTCTTCTCCGTTCTTCTTTTTCCACCCGTTAAAACATGCCACCAAAATAATCCTTAAGTTGTAAAAGCGTTGCTTTAGCAACGCAGTAACGGGGAATGCTTCCTACCTGAAATTCGAATCAGATGCATCCATCCCGTTAAGTTTTCAACAACAAATAAATTCTATTTGGCTCTTTGGCACCAAATCGGAAGGTCAACCAGTTTAGCCATAAATAAGTAATAAAAACAGAAATGAAACAAAGAATTTATATGTTTTTTTTTGTTCAATGACACCACGCAAACGGGACAAAACTGATAGCGTAGCGCATCAGAAGAAACAAAAGAAAATGGTTTTTTCTTTTGTTTTCGGTAGTATTCGCCTTTTGTTTGTCTAACTTCTTGTTCTTCTTCTGTCGTCTTGGAGCGTATTGTTTTGGTTGAAAAGAAACCACCAAAACAGGCAATAAAAACAAGCTGAATAACACGTGCGTGCGTGTGTGTGTTTTGTACCTTACGCCGACGCACACAACGATATCGACAGGTACACACATCGTGCGAGAGAGATAGCACATACGTGCGCGCACTTCCAAGCGTGTGCGTGTGTTTGTGCGATGAAGTTGTTTTGATGTTTAAAAGTTGCATTCACCTCTAGAGTGGTTGGTGCTAGTTCTTTTTTTTTGATAACGGTTATACAGCTTGGAATTCCGACTGCAGCGATTGTTCAGATTCATATCAATGAAAGTCGTAAAAGTCCATATCACTCAGTTACCAACCGATTTTCTTGCGAAGGGCAATGTTTATTTCGACTTGTTTCGGCCGTGATAGGCCGATGCCATAACATAACATTGAACGAATAAAGCCGAACTCACACCTACTTGCGACGAATAAGAGAATAATACATACGGTGTATACTCATAAAAGGATGAAGGCGCTTGGCTTGCGTGTGTAGCTGGCCTGGCCTGGCACTGGCACGGCCCGGCAGTCGCACAAAGCGAATGAATGAGCGTGTATTTCTACGATACGATGCCATACCTACTATGTGCAATGCAAAGCCGGCCTACTATCAAGCGTATTATGGAGAGAACGAAGTCGCCTACTAGCTACTACGGTACGGACGGAACACGAAAGCCACGGCGGATCACGCGATGGATGAGCTCTCTTCTCGGAAACTTGGCTAAAGCCAACAAGAAGCTTGCTGTGAGTGATGTGAAATTGCCGGTGAGCTGCTAGCGGGCCCCCTTTCATCTCGCTTTCTAACCAACCCCCTTACCAGCGCCACGTACGGCCATTAGTTAGAACGCGTAATTTTCTTTTTTTTTTGGTTGAGTGTGCTCTGGTTGAACCGTGGTGATTACCTGCACAAGCCGTGTCACGAACCGTGTGGCCAAAATATTTTCTTTTTGAAGGGTGAAAAAGTTTATTTATTTCGTTACGTATAATAAGCACACTATTTTTGACCATCTTAGTAGGCTGCCATTTAAATAATAAGAACAAGTTGATTCTAAGATGTGAGTAAAAATTGCGTTCCGCAATGATGAATCGTTTTAGTAACTTGTTCAAACGAATCACCTGCATCTTGAGAGGCTTTGTTTGAAAGGACCTTCATTCCCCAGCTACAAATGGGACTTTAAAATGAGCGGCAGAGATGAAACTGTGTCGCTTAATATGAGCGCGAAAGTTCCGATAAATAAACAATCCTGCATGCCATAAGCCTCGGAATCACTTCAAGTGTACGGCTAAATTTTTGCCATGCCGTCTTTATTGATTTCAAAGCAGCATACGGTACAGTCGAACGAAACCAGCTATGGCAGGTTTCCTCCCTCCTCTGTTGGGTACTCTTACCACTGAGTCCAGTATTTTGAACTATTGTGGAATGCCCCGTTTTATTATTTTACTATACGCTTCAAGCTTACGTATCACTTTTTGAAAAAGTGACAAGCTGGTAGCTAGAGCGAGACATGGCCAGGGTGGCCACAGAACTTCTTGAAAAAAAATCCCGATTTTTCCCGATATTTTCCCGACCGGACTCAAGTTTTTCCCGACAGAAACTTTCTTCGTTTTTCCGTTATAAAACAAAGGTAACATATGGTGTATATATTACAGAACAAAGCTCAAGGATCGAAACTATCACTCTACTATGAGTCTACGGAGTGCACTCGTCGATTCTGCCACGAAACAGAAGTGGAAAAGCAGGTATCTTTACGGACAGCCTGGCTTTCAAATCCACTAAGCTTGCATCCAAATTAGTTTAAGATTGCAGCACAACTAAGAGAACCGCCAAAACAATGTTTCATTATTCAGGGTGCCTGGACACTGCGGAAACGAGAGTAATGAGCTTGCTGACAGCCTAGCGAAACAAGGATCAACTCAGACAGCAGCCCGTCAACGATACGCCGAGCTGGGGAGGGCTGTTAAGAAGTCTTGTAAGCAGGACTAGAGAGCCAGGGTCAACTATCTAGCTGATGAATGACGACGTTACTTTTTGCAGCCTACTGTGGTAAACCCATCTTTGATGATGCACCAGTTTTTTAGCAATAAGGAAACCGCAACTTTTCCGAAGGACTGGATACAGGGCATATTGATCAAAGTCCCTAAAAAGCAGACCTAACTGAATGCGGTAACTAGCGTGGCATCACGTTGCTTTGCATTATTCTCAAAGTACTCTGTGAGGTAATCCTCAACCGGATCCGGGAGAAAATCGTCGCTGCTCTCCGGCAATAGTAAACTAGACTCCCTTCCAATTGATGTATGGATCATAACACGACTCTCCGTATTATGTTGGGGCAACAAGTCATCGAAATTCCGACCTGTTTTCTTCTGGTACTAGTTGATTTCGAGAAAGCATTCGACAGAAACACGAAAACATCTGGGGCGCACTAAGGCGTAGAGGAATTCCAGATAAGCTAGTCCATCTCATCGAGGCTCAGTACGAGGCGTTCTCGTGCAAGGTTTTGCACGACGGCGTCTAGTCCGACCCCATAAGGGTTACTGCTGGCGTGAGACAGGGCTACATTTTATCACCGCTTCTGTTTCTCATCGTTACGGATGAGATATTAGTTGGAGCAATTGATAGTAGACCAAATCGAGGATTGCGTTGGAATCCTCTAACGATGGAGCAGCTAAATGACCTCGACCTAGCCGACGACATTGTCTTGCTCGCACAACGCCGAAACGATATGCAGAGCAAGTTAGATGACCTCTCGGAGAGCTCCCAGGCAGCAGGTTTCACAGTTAATGTAGCGAAAACTAAGTCTATGGTAGTGAACACTGACAATTCCACTAACTTCACAGTAGCGGGACAACCGCCGGTCCAGCAGAACAAAGGGATGAAATCAGAGATCTCCTCTGCTGACGGTTACCCGCCATGGCTTTTACCTGTCGCCAGGACAGGTTCTCGTCTACAGCCCGGATGTCGTTGGCTAAGCTCCGTCGCCATGAGCCTCTGGGTCTGCCTCTTCTACGCTGTCCTTGTGGATTCCAGTCGAGTGCTGCTCTGCAAACCTCGTTCGCTCCTTTCCTCAAGGTGTGTCCGATCCACTTCCACCTACGTTCACGAATTTCTGTGGCTATCGGCCGTTGATGACACCGACGATGGAGTTCCTCATTGGATATCCAGTTATCAGGCCACCAGGCACGAATGATGTATCGTAGGCACCGGTTAATGAATACCTGCAGTTTTTGCATTGTCTCCGCTGAGACGCACCACGTTTCGCAGGCATACAGCAGTACGGATTTAACGTTTGAATTAAAGATTCGGGTTTTCGTACGTAGAGTGATCTGGTTTGAGCGCCAAATGTTTCGCAGACCTGCAAAGGCACCCCTGGCCTTCCTGATTCGTGTGGCTATATCACTCTTGGTACCATCATCGGGCGTTGTCTGGCTACCAAGATATTGAAAGGCGTCTACCTGCTCAACTTGTTGTCCCGCTACTGTGAAGTTGGTGGCATTGTCAGTGTTCACTACCATAGACTTAGTTTTCGCTACATTGACTGTGAGACCTGCTGCCTGGGAGCTCTCGGAGAGGTCATCTAACTTGCTCTGCATATCATTTCGGCGTTGTGCGAGCAAGACAATGTCGTCGGCTAGGTCGAGGTCATTTAGCTGCTCCATCGTTAGAGGATTCCAAGGCAATCCTCGATTTGGTCTACTGTCAATTGCTCCAACTAACATCTCATCCATAACGATGAGAAACAGAAGCGGTGATAAAATGCAGCCCTGTCTCACGCCAGCAGTAACCCTTATGGG
Source organism: Sabethes cyaneus (assembly GCF_943734655.1). Classification (NCBI taxonomy): domain Eukaryota; kingdom Metazoa; phylum Arthropoda; class Insecta; order Diptera; family Culicidae; genus Sabethes; species Sabethes cyaneus. The sequence continues at coordinate 29,367,945 of NC_071354.1, read as the reverse complement.
GTCGGACAAGACGCCGTCGTGCAAAACCTTGCACGAGAACGCCTCGTACTGAGCCTCGATGAGATGGACTAGCTTATCTGGAACTCCTCTACGCCTAAGTGCGCCCCAGATGTTTTCGTGATTGAGTCGGTCGAACGCCTTTTCGAAATCAACGAACACCAGCAGAAGAGAGTCCTGGAATTCGTTGATCTGCTCCAATATAATGCGGAGCGTTGTGATATGGTCTACACATGATCGGCCAGCACGGAATCCAGCTTGCTGCCGCCGGAGAGTAGCGTCGATCTTCTCCTGGATCCGGTTGAGGATTACCTTACAGAGTACTTTGAGAGTAATACAGAGCAACGTGATGCCACGCCAGTTACCGCATTCTGTTAGGTCTCCTTTCTTAGGGACTTTGACCAATATGCCCTGCATCCAGTCCACCGGAAAAGTTGCGGTTTCCCAAATATTGCTGAAAAGCTGATGCATCATCTGGGCTGACAAAGATGGGTCAGCTTTGAGCATTTCGGCTGAAATACGATCTATCCCTGGCGCTCTATTGGATTTCATACTCTTGATGGCTGCTACAATTTCATCCAGCGATGGCGCCTCCGAGTTCACGTGATTTATTCGACGAACTGTAAGCGTCGTACGCTGCTGGTTTTGTTGGTCTCTGACATTTGAAACTCGGAAGAGTTGTTCAAAACGTCAGTCCATCGCTTAAGCTGTTCTGTACGGTCAGTCAATATCTGACCAGCTCTGTCCTTTAGCGGCATCTTTGTATTCATCCTGGCACCACTAAGGCGGCGAGAAATATTGTAAAACAAACGGATATCACCATTGGCGGCGGCGGTTTCTCCTTGTTCGGCTAGGGAGTTAGTCCAGGCTCTCTTGTCCCGCCTACAAGCACGTTTAACAGCCCTCTCCAGTTCGGCGTATCGTTGACGGGCAGCTGTCTTAGCCGATCTGGTCCGCGCTCGTTCAATGCCGGCTTTCGCCTCTCTCCGCTCGTCGATCTTCCTCCAAGTTTCATCCGGAATCCACTCCCTCCGCCCACTGCGCGCTTTGTCGAGGGTTTCATCACTGGTCGTGATGAAGGCGTTCTTGATGCCGGTCCATTGCTCTTCGACGGTTCCACCAGGTGGCAACTCCGAGGCTCGAGATTCAAGTTGTTCAACAAAGGCCCTTTTCACCTCAGGATTCTCCAATCGGCGAACGTCGTAGCGGCACCCAACTTTCTCCTCCCGTCGTTGGACACGTGCGACGCGCAGACGTATCTCAGCGATAACAAGATGATGGTCGGATGCAATGTCAGCGCTGCGTTTGTTGCGTACATCAAGAAGGCTCCTTCTCCATTTCCGGCTGATGCAGATGTGGTCGATTTGGTTTTCTGTTCGGCCGTCGCGGGAAACCCACGTGACTTTATGTACTGGTCTATGGGGGAAGAGCGATCCACCAATGACCATGTCGTTATTACCACAGAATTCTGTAAACAGCTCCCCGTTTTCGCTCATCTCTCCTAGGCCATGGCGTCCCATGACGCGTTCAAGGTCCGCGTTGTTTGAGCCAATCTTCGCGTTGAAGTCGCCCATGTGAATTTGGATGTCCCCCTTCGGGATTTTCTCAACCACGCTGTTCAGCTGGCTGTAAAAACTCTCTTTCTCCTGCAGGTCGGCAGCATCTGTTGGCGCATAGCATTGGATTACCGTAAGGTTCCTAACCCGTGTTCTGAATCTGGCAACGATTATTCGCTCATTTATTGGTTCCCACTTCATCAGGGCCGCATGTGCCCCTGGGCTCAGTAGGAATCCAACTCCTCTTTCTCGAGTAGCATTTTCACCTCGTATGCCAGAGTAGAGCAAGACTTGCCCGGATGATGTCCTGTGTTCGCCAGTATCCGACCAGCGGACCTCGCTCAGCCCCAGGATTTCAAGCTTCAGGCGGCTAGCTTCCCTTGCAAGTTAAGCCAGCTTGCCCTGCTGGGCAAGGGTCAGTATATTCCATGTTCCGATTCGTGTCCGTGTGTTCATGCTAAAGGTCGTTGCCAATAACCCGGAGAGATTTCTTCTTTCATTTTCGGTAACTTTTTGTATGTTCTGGTACAGTAGGCTGTTAACCTAAGGTCCATATCCCGCTAATGGGGCTGCCATCATAATGTGGGCGGGAGCCACCGTGCCCCCTTTCCTGTTAGCATACGACAACCGAAGTTGCGTACCCCAGCCGGCACCTCGTGGAGGTAGGAATAGGAGTTAATGAACAGAGGTTATGGAATGCACATGTTCACCCTTTGCCAGCTCCGCAACAGAAGAAGAAAACTCTATTTATTGCTAACCGTCTCCTCCCAGTTGATCTCGTGGTGTGATACTGATCAAATAAGTCAGTCGTCGTATGATCGAATCTATCAATTTTTCTACACACTAACAGTTGGGCACAAAATCTGTCAAACAAAACATTAGGAGGCCAAATCGCTAACGAACTGACACTGTCATTTCACTAATGACAAATAAGACCTCACAAGCAAACGATCAGGTGTCGCAAGAACAGGATTCTGGAAAATTATTTCCAGAATCGTGTGCTATGCTACAACACGGAGGAGGCTCAGAAGTGCGTTCCAATCAACGCAGGGGTTCCGCAAAGTTCCATACGTATGACGAGGTGTCGAAGCTATCAGCGTCGGGAACTGCACTACTTCGTCAACGCGGTCAACTCCTGGGAGTCATAGCCGACGACAAGCTCAAGTTCGGAAGCCACATAGACTATGCCTGCAAGAAGGCTTCCACAGCTATTTCGGCAGTGTCTCGTATGATGTCAAATAGCTACACGGGAGATGGCAGCAAGCGAAGGCTATTAGCCAACGTGGTCCAGTCCATACTCAGGTATGGCGGGCCGGTGTGGTCATCGGCGTTAGGTACCAAAAGCTATCTAGCTAAGCTGGAAAGCACTTATCGTCTCATGTGCTTGAAAGCACATGAGCGGGTATGATGCCAATTGACATCATCATCTGAGAGGACGTAGAGTGCTTCAACCGACCTGGAACTAGAGGCATACGGAGTACCACAAGATCGGCCTGGATGACCACATGGCAGCGGGCATGGTCTGATTCCACAAAAGGCCGGTGGACACATCGACTTATCCCAGAACTATCCGGGTGGGTCAACAGGCGCCACGGCGAAGTCAACTTCCACCTGACACAGATTCTGTCAGGGCATGGTTGTTTTAAACAATATCTGCACATGTTCGGGCATGCGGAGTCCCCCGCGTGTCCCGAATTCGTGGAAGTAGAGGAAACTGCAGAATATGCTTTCTTCATATGCCCTCGTTTCGCGGGCGCAAGGCAACATGATGGCAGTCAGCGGACAGGGCACTACTCCATATAACTTAGTCCAGAGGATGTATTCCAGCTCGGACTTTTGAGGAGCGGTTAATGCAGCTGCTCCCTAGATTGTACTTGAGCTACAAAACCATTGGAAAGCCGATCAACGGCGAATAAACAGCCTAACTACCATAGTCCAGTAGTTATCTAAGAGAGTGCGTTAAGCACAATAGCCCCTCCCTGAAGTAATACCGATAAGGTGGTGCCAGGGAGGATTGTGGCTGGAGAATCTAGTAGGGTTTTAGTGGGTCGGGTTCCTCACGCCCCATTAGGGGGGTCAGGATACCTAACCCCACACCCTGAGTCATCTTCTCAGGTGTCTGATAGTACCGTATCTTCTCAAGTGTCTGCTAAGTCTGCTTCTGATTTCAAACATCTCTCGTAAAAAAAAATCTACACATCAAAGCTGATTACTTTAAGCTAAAAATATAAAGCGGTTACCTTATACAAATTGTAATTCAATAAAAATTGTTATACGTGCGGAAAGGCGTATTAAAATTTCTTAATAACCACGAGGCCAACTGGAAGGAGATGGTTAGCAATAAATAGAGCTCTTTTCTTCTGTTGCGAAACTGAACCACTGCGTCCAATATTTTGAATTATTGTAATATTCTCCGTTTTTATTTTGTTGATGATGACTTTATTTCTGATGTGTTTATCCATTGGCTTGTGGATTGGCAGAACAAAGGGATCAAGTCCTGCGACGTATCTTGAAACCAACTGGAAGGCTGTACCCTCCACACACCACAATTACGAAATAGCTGATACAGAGATACATACGCTCACAGTTATAGACGGTTTTCAGTTCGTGTTTGCAGGTAAAGGAAATTCCTGGCAGAAAAAACATTTATTAAGCGATTATATCGCCCTTTATATAACCTCCGTGCGCCTTGTTTCCAGCTTTGCGCAAATTGGTTATTTAAAAACGCGCAAAAGCCCCTAGTAATCTCCTTTGCAGCTTCGAAAGCAGCTATTAGCAAGCCCGAAGCTTGATAAAATCACTAAATTTACATGTTTAAGAGCTGAAAACATGTTTACATGTTTACATGTTTTATTTCTAATACTAAACCATAGTTCAGCCACAGGTTGAATAAATTCAGCTATAGAAGCGTTTGATTAGCCTGAAATTGTTCCTCGGGTAGCTGCTTTCAAAGCTGCATTGGAGCTTAATAGAGGCTTTCGCGTGTTTTTAAATAACCAATTTGCGCAATGCTGTCGATTCTATTTTTAGAACGAGAAATAGTTTTGCAATGCTTTTTCAGTCGCTTAATCAACATCTCATCAACCTTTAAGCAGCCAAAAAATAATGTATTTTTAAATTTCAAAAGTGGAACGCGTCATATTTATTTTGCTTTGGCGTCATAAGCTATATTTTATATTTCGAATAACTTGAATTCGTATATGTAAGCTAATTAAAAATGCATATCATCTTTCGGGAATTGAACCGCCATCTTCTGAAATTAAAAACTTTCCAATTAAATTCTAGTATTTATATTTATTCGTGACAGATACGTATTTCGCATACGACATGCAGGGTTCATCAGTGTCTGTTTTCGAAAAATCTTGTACACTGGATCGCTTTAAACCAACTCGTAAACAGCAAGAGCAATTGCTGTTTACGAGTTGGTTTAAGCCGATCCAAGCTGCATAAAGTAAGCACTCAAATGGTGTTTGACCAAGCGATGTTTAAGCTACTTTAAGTTTTTCCAAACCAGCTTTCCTCCAAAGCTGATAAACGAGCTTAATAGCGGAACAATCCGCTTCTAAACAGCCATAAACGTAGAACCGTTTTGCGGTTGCTTAACCCTTTATAAGGCCGTGGCAACTACGCGTTGAATTAACACAAACTTCTGCGAAACATAATGTTAATATTCGGCAGAACCCATTTATATTCTTTTTGTTGAGAAAATTGTTGAAAAACTTGAAAAAATTGATGGCAATATAGTTGCCACTGCCCCTCTAGCGCAAAATGTTGGTGGCAATATGTTTGCCACTGCCCGTCTGGTGCAAAACGTTGGTGGCAATATTTTTGCCACCCTCTCGCAGGATCACTTTTAAGAAACTGATCAAGTTCTCCCATTTAAATCTACAACTATACGAAGTATTCGTTAACATTCAGCTTTTTTGCTGGAAAAATAGCTGGAAAACTTGAAAAAATTGGTGGCAATATAGTTGCCACTGCCCGTCTAGCGCAAAACGTTAATGGCAATATGTTTGCCGCAGCCCGTTAAGCCCAAAAACATGTTCTCGAATATTAGTTCTACGTTTTTGGATAAATCCGCATAATCTATCACAAAACGCCGTAAACTGAATATTACCATCCAAAAAGTTTCCAATTTAATAGTTTTTCTACGAATTTAAACCAAATTTACTGTTGACACTCAAAAACCAAGATTTGTTTTCATAAAAGTGGTTCGTAAACTACCATTTTCACAAACTCAGCGATTTAAAAACATTGAGAATGTTGCCAAATGCTATCAGAACACATTGAGTACATAATATGCTAAAATGATATTGTTAGAAAAGCCAAAACAATATTTTTCGTTGGTGGCAATATAGTTGCCACTGCCTTATAAAAGATTGAAGGTGTTAAAGTGGCTTTATAAAGCAGTAGGCGCTTTCATTAGGCTCACAGCTTTCAAACTACTTTAAAGTTGCTTAAGGGTGTTAAAGTGGCTTTACAAACTAATAGCAAGCTTTCATTCGGTTTACAGCGCACATACTATCAGATCATAGAGTTTCAAAGGCAAACATAGGCAATCATAGAGGCAGCAAAAATATATGTCAGTTATCGACATTATCGACTGCTTCAAGTGTAAAGATATTTTCACTGTCTATTCTGCAGATGCAGATGGAGCGGATCATAAGATGAGTGCTAATCAAAAGATGGATCAGAAGATGGCGGTTCAATTCCCGAAAGATGACGACTTGCAATTTTAATTAGCTTGCATATACGAATTCAAGTTATTCAAAATTTAAAACATAGCATACGACGCCATAGCAAAATAAATATGACTCGTTCTATTCTTTTTGAAATTTAAAAATAGATTATTTTTTGGCTGTATAAAGGCTGATAAGACGTTGATTAAGCGACTGAAGAAGCATTGCAAAACTATTTCTCGCTGAATTTATTCAACCTGTGGCTGAACTATGGTTTGGTATTAGAAATAAAAACCCTTTTTCAGCTCTTAAATATCTAAGTCAAGCTTCGGGCTTGCTAATAGCTGCTTTGAAGCTGTAATGTAGCTTAATAGAGGTTTTTGCACGTTTTTAAATAACCAATTTGCGCAAAGCTGGAAACAAGGCGCACAGAGGTGATATAACGGCTTAACAAGTGTTCTGAAATACAACTTTCCTCATAACTCGAAAACTAATAAATCAAATGAAACCATATTTGGCATGTGGGTGTTTTTGGAGGCATGATTTTTTCTATGATGAATTAGGACCCCTCTCCTTTTTTAGGAGGGGGGCTCCCATACAAATGAAATACAAAATTTCTCCTAACGCGAGAAGTAAACAAGCAAAGGGAACCAAATTTGGCATGTGGGGGGTTTTAGAGGCAGGAATTTTTTTAATGATGGTTTGCGACCCCTCAACCCTGTGGCTTGCCCCACGTGGAGATCACCTCTATCTTGGTTTATTTATTTCCCTAGATCTACTGACCTCTATTACTTTCCTTCAGTTGGGTCACCCCTGTGAAAAGGTACTTTCTAAGAAAAGATTTTCCGTGAAATGGTATATCCTGCGTAAGGTTTTTCGCGAAATGGTATTCTGCGAAACTCTATATTCCGCGTTATGGTCAACCGAGAATTGGTGTTCCGCAAAATGGTATTTGGCGAAATCGTTTGTAATGATGGCGAATATTTAAATGCTATTTGCTTTATTTTATCAGGCTAAGCAATGGGGGGAGTTGTTTTCTACTTTACTGTGAGAAAAATTTGTATATTAAAACACCCATGAACTTCCCAGAAACTTGCAAAACTCGAGATTGTGACAAAGGTCATCCGAGATTCACGATTCATGTACAACACAGTTTAATTTGTGACAATACGAAGTTGGTTGGGTCAGCTGGTTGCAAATATTTATAACCAACGAATCGCTTTTGGCTGACGCATTCGGTTCCATAACATCTGGCATCCCTGCCCACCAGTACAGAGCGTACGTAGCAGAGCATACATTCAGTAGACTCTTTCTCACACCTTTTATCTTCGTGTTATCATTAAAAACCTTGGACTATAGTCGTTTGGTCGTTTCCAAAGCTTGAAAGCATCGGTTACCCACACGTCTCGTTACTCTGCACTTTATTCTATTTTACAAGTAAATCATTTTTAAACGACCGGACGACGAATAAGGAATTGTATTCAACAATGAATTTCACTATGACAAGTATTATCTGCTTACCTTTTAAATTTCTCACCCGAAATCCGTTGTTCACTAAAACATTTTTAACACATTTCGACGCAGTTTGACACTTTTACTTCAAGGTTTTAAACTCGACACGAAATCGATCATTTTTTGATAAAATCATTCTGAAGAGTGGAAAATTTTGGGTATCAAAGCAAACCAAAACAAAAACATAAAACACTCACACACTGACGAGCACGCATTTTGAGGCCAAATTCCGCGAAATTCGGGGGGTCCACCAACGCCTAACCGCTTTTTTTATTCTGTCAAACCCATTTTCCCCGGACCGGACCGAGCTTTGCAATCACATATTCTTCAAACAAGCACCTAATCTCAAAGCAAATAAGTAGACGTTCCTACATTTCTCTCTCTTTGCTTTACGATTAATTCGGTTTACTTTGCCATGCCCGACTTCCACCTCAACCGACCGGACCGGTCAGCGCGGACAGTACTTCCACCCATGCGGGGCGGCTCATCAGCGCTCTCTCACTTGTTTTTCTTCGCGTTTCAACGAACTGTGCCTCTCAAAAGCCGGTATTTTACAAAAACTCGCTCGCACGTATCTATCTAGACAGCGAGCGACCACGGCTGTGCCGGAAAGTATTTTCTTCGATTTATAAAATACAATTCTGCACTTCTGTTCACACACGCGATCGACCCCCTTTCGCGACTCAGTAATGTCGCGAATAGTAGGAAAATTACCGAAAACAAGCAAAGCGACCATCTACGGTGCAGACGGCCGCGCGTGGTCAGCAGCACAGCACAGAAAACGGGAGAAACACACAGAGAGAGAGTAACGAAATCGAAAAAAAATCAAGCAAAATAATACCAAAAACGAAGTCAATGAACGGCTAACGGAGACGATCGGGTCTGCTATCAACCGAACTTTACTATTATTTATCCCTACGTAAAAGATAAGCACGATTCGTACTATTTATTCGACAGTTTAATGTATCGAAATCCCTCTTTGGGAACAAAATATTTAACATTTCACTGCACAAACATCAGGCACTAGTGAAAGAATGCAGTTTTCGCTATGCAGAGCTCACGAGATGCACACGCGACAGCGGGCACAATCCCGAAAAATACTTGCGATTGCGACGAGAAAAATAAGACAACTGACGCGTGAACGACCGGACGGACCGCTCGGGCGCTCGCTGCTGCGCTGAACCTGAGCTGAGCTGAGCTGATGAGACCGAGACAACGAGACAGACGAGAGCAACCGGCTGCAATATTCGCGAATCGGCGTCGCCGTTACAGGTTTGTGCATGGAAACGGAGAGAATCCCGGTAAACGGCGGTGAATATGAGTTTAGTAGTAGTAGCAGAGCGCGTATTTACACCGCCCGTGATTATGCACCAACGCACTGATAAATGCAGGTGTCGCGTGCATGCCGGTTGAGAGTGTGTTCGCTGTGGATAATTTTTAAAATTGTCGTCAAAATGGGCCGTAAATCATAGACTTTTAGGAAATTTTGTACACGTCCATAGTTCATGACCCTTGGAACGAAAACAGTACTTATTCGAGGTTTGGTATTTTTTCAGAAATGCTATACTGCTGCTACTGCAGCTGATGATGATGATGATGATTCTAATGAGGTTTGCCCAAATTATTGTAGTTACTATACAAATTATGTACCAGATCATGCAGTGTCACCGGCACATGTTAGCTTAGAGACAGCCATTCTTCCAAACTATGTTCATTTACGTTTAGATTGAAAAACGATGCGTCACCTGTTGCCACTGATGACACAGACGATCGGTAGCTAGTTGTTATAATGTTTATGTCTTGCCTGCGTGCAATGAGATCACCGTCATCGTCGACGTCGCCGCCGTCGGTCGTCGACTTAATGAAACCCGGAAAGGTTAACATTCAATTGACATCATAATTTTGATTCGATTCACATCCCGACCGACCGGATCGCGGTTCTGACGGTCCCACCCGGCGATGATGAGCAGCAGCAGCACCGAGCATTCGTTCGGTGTTGATACAAAACAAAAAAGATATGCAGCCACTTTGGGCGTAAGTTTTGCAGCTCAAAGTGAACAATGTTTGATGTTTTTAAATATCGGTTACGGTTTGGAACTTTAAATGTAAGTAGAATAATGTATATCAATTTACGGAGTTGACAGAAACAAACACCTTGTCAATCATAGTTAAGCGAATGACGTCCGAGGATAAATTGTGACATCAAGTCAAACGAGGATGTTATTTGCGTTGTTATTCATGAATATAAAATGTATGAAAACATGTTTTCATGTGCTTCTGAGTTTTGTTACAAAGGTTCCTTTCAGGGGATGACTGGCTTACCGGGCAACCGGGCAAATGTCGGGCCCCAGTAAAAATTTCGTTGTTACACAAAATGAGATTTTCCAAAATTTCTATTCCAGTTAAACTCTTTCTACGACTCACGAATGTTCGATTGCTGGGGCCCCGTGATTCATGAATCATTTACGTTGAGCTATTGGGATCCATGCACCGAAAATATTACCAGCTTCAATTCTGAGTGTTTAAAAGTAGAATTAGTTTTTCATCCGCAGTTTCTTGACTACTTATAAATATTGAACCGTCGGTTTAAGCTCCATACTCAGTTTACTTCAGTGGCGACGGTCCGTTATCGATCCTGCGCCGAATGAATTATGGTCCTACAGTACTCAATCCTTGGCTACCTTTCTTCAAACCCCCCGAACACCAGCTGAACGTGCATCATCCTCGATAGCGCACATCTATCAGTGCGATGTCTACTCCGAAGTCTACGGCCTCTTCTTGATTCTCTGCTTAAAATAATTTTGGCTACTCTTATTGGAATAGCAACATTCATGGCATCCCTGTTATGTGCACGTACAGCAACGTACCTATGTGTGTGTATACGCAACTACGCGCTTATCTGCGAAGCAGACTTGGCAACAGAGCAGCAGCAGCGGAAACAGTGGCGGTAGCCATTTTCTATCTTTATAACTAAATGTGCTTTCAATGTGATAAGTTCGTTTTTCATTAATAAATCTTTTTTGTGTTTAATTAATTAACCTTGGCTTTCAATTCTATTGCGACTTTAAACCAAGAGGTTATGGGCCCAGTAGCGTGAAAGTAAAGTGGTTAATTTGAATCTGAAACGTCGCGATTAGTGGTTTTTTGTGGAATATCGAGAAAGACTAAAGTGTGCTGTTGGAAACAAAATGGCTGACATGAAAGTTTCGATTGAAAAGTTAAACGACCAGAACTATGGTATCTGGAAGTTTAAAATGCGGCTTTTGCTAACTAAGGAAAAAGTGCTGAGTGTGGTGACCGAACCGAAACCTGAAAATGCGGATGCGACCTGGGTCTCAAAAGATGAGATGGCGCAGGCATTGGTTGGATTGGCGCTAGAGGACACGCAGCTTATTCACGTTATGCAGAAGACGACGGCGAAAGAGATGTGGGATGCACTGAAGGATTACCACGAACGTGCATCTCTTTCTAGCAAAATCCACGTAGTGCGTAAGTTGGTATCCATTCGTATGTCGGATGGTGAATCCATGGCAGAGCACTTGAAAGCGATGGCGGAGCTGCTACTTCGGCTCTCGGCGCTGGGTGAAGAAATGAAAGATCACTGGTTTGTTGCTTTGATGCTTTCTAGTTTACCTGAATCGTACGATGGTCTGATAATGGCCCTCGAGAGTCGTCCGGATGAAGATCTTACAGTTGAGTTTGTGAAAGGAAAATTACTTGATGAAGGTCGGCGACGAGATTCCCGAAGAAGAAAAAGCACTTGCAACGGGATCGAACAGTGAAAAGCAAAAGTTTTGTGGTGCAAAGCAGAAAGTGAAGAAGAACAAAGTGTGTCACTATTGCAGCAAAGAGGGGCATTTTCGACGCGACTGTCGGAAATTTGCACAAGATCGGCAAAATAGAGAGCGGGCTAATGTGACTGCCGAACCAGACGAAAAATTCGAAATGTGTTTAGTTGCTGGAAGTTTCGGTGAAGCTGGTGTTTGGTACCTTGACTCAGGTGCCACCTCGCACATGACAAGTGATTCGAAAATTTTAGCTGAGCTAGACAGGTCCAAAGAAGCTACTATTTGTTTGGCTGATGGAAACACGATTAAATCAACCGGTGCCGGTTCTAGCAAGATTAGTTGCGTTAATGGTGAAGGTGCTCAAGTGAAGGTTGGATTAGAAAATGTGTTTCACGTACCGTCGCTCGCGGGTAATCTATTGTCGGTAAGCAGAATCGCTGATCTTGGTTTCACGGTGTTGTTCGAAAAGTCTGGATGTAAAGTGCTCAAAGGAAACAAAGTAATGTTGATTGGGCAACGGAAGGGTGGCCTGTATCATTTGAAGCAATTTCATGATAAGGCACTGTTGAGTGAAACAAAACACAGTGATACGTGCGAACATTTGTGGCACCGTCGCCTGGGGCATCAAGATTCAAATGCCGTGAAGAAAATAGTAAGTGAGAATCTCGGTCATGGCTTAAAGCTTAGTCAGTGTGATGCTACTGCGGTGTGTGAACCGTGTTTTGAAGGGAAAATGAGCCGGGAGTCCTTTCCGAAAGCGTCTACGAGTCGTGCAAGTAAAGTTGGGGAACTCGTTCATAGTGATTTGGGCGGGCCGATGGAAGTGGTAACGCCGCGAGGTAATCGTTACTATATAATCTTGGTGGACGATTATAGTCGCTATTCGATGCTTTATTTACTGCAACGCAAATCCGATGCTGAAGAAAAGATTCGTGAATATTGCAACATGATGAAAAATCAGTTTGGGCATTATCCGAAGTGCATTAGGTCGGATGGTGGTGGAGAGTATTCGGGCCGTGATTTGAAAAAGTTTTTTCTGGCAAATGGAATCGTACAGCAGATGTCGGCGCCTTACTCGCCGCAGCAGAACGGTGTAGCTGAACGGAAGAACCGTTATCTTAAGGAGATGATGCGTGGTATGCTGGCTGAATCAGGTTTAGAGAAAAAGTTCTGGGGAGAGGCGATTAATACTGCAAACTATTTGCAGAATCGCTGCCCGTCGGCATCGATTGTGTGCACACCGTACGAGATGTGGTCGAAAAAGAAACCGTCGTATAGTCATCTGAGAGTTTTCGGTAGTGAGGCATATGTGCATATTCCAAAAGAAAAGCGTAGACCGCTGGATTTCAAATCAGAGAAGCTAGTGTTTGTTGGCTACGCGAAAGGGCGAAAAGCGTATCGTTTTTTGAACGTGCATTCGGGGATCATTACGATCAGTAGAGATGCAAAATTTCTTGAGCAGTGCAGTTTGAAAAGTTCCGTGCCTGTGCAGTCCGTACCGAAAGAAGACTGTTTTGATGTTCCGCTTGTTTCGCATCCTGTTGAACTAACTTTAGAAGAAGATTCTAGTGATGTTAGTGATGTTCAGGATGTTACCAGTGATTTACAAGATGCAAGTGTTACCGATGAAAATTCTTCGTTCCATGGTTTCCCGATGGACGAAATAGCAAGACGCTCTCGCCGTTCGACACGGGGGATTCCAGCAAGCAGGCTGATCGAAGAAATTTTCGCAGCTGAGACTGTAGCAGTGGAACCCAAGAATTTGAAAGAGGCGATGGCCTGTGAGCAAAAGAAAAAGTGGAAAGCGGCAATGGTAGATGAGTTAGAGTCCCACTCGCAAAATGGAACGTGGGATTTAGTTGATTTGCCTGAGGGAAGAAAACCCGTTGGTTGCCGCTGGGTTTATAAACTGAAGCAAAATGCGGCTGGCGAAATAATCAAATATAAGGCTCGCCTTGTAGCGCAAGGTTTCTTGCAAGTTTACGGTGAGGATTACGATGAGGTTTTTGCACCGGTAACCACGCACACAACTTTTAGGCTTCTGTTAGCATTGGCAAGCAAGAAAGGAATGACGTTGAATCATTTTGATGTAAAAACGGCCTACTTGCATGGTAAACTAGACGAAGAGTTGTATATGGTGCAACCGCCTGGACATGTAGTCAAAGGTAAAGAGAGCATGGTTTGTCGCTTGAGGAGGAGCATATACGGTTTGAAACAATCGGCAAGATGCTGGAATAGGCGCCTGGATGCTGTGTTGAAAAATTTGAGTTTCAAGCAGAGCACAGCGGACGCTTGTTTGTACACGAAAAACGTAAAAGGAAAAATAGTTTACTTGCTCGTGTACGTAGATGATATTCTCGTGGGCTCCGTGGACGATTCCGAGATCAAAATTGTTTACGAACAGCTGAAGAAGCAGTTTGAAATGACTGATCTTGGGGAATTGAGTTACTTCCTTGGAATGGAAGTGTACCGTGATAAAAGTGGATATAGCGTGTCTTTGGAAGGCTATATTAACCGGATACTGAAAAATTCGGACTTCGTGATGCCAAAGAGGCTAAAACCCCGATGGAAATTGGGTATGTAAAAGAAGAAAACAAAAGCAGTGCGTTTTCTGATGGTACATTATATAGAAGCCTCGTCGGTGCGCTACTTTATATAGCGGTCTGTGCTCGACCTGATATAGCAGTGAGTGCGTCGATTCTAGGACGAAAGGTGAGTGCGCCCACTGAAGCAGATTGGGTGGCTGCGAAGCGTGTTGTACGCTATTTAAGGGCGACAAAGGATTGGCAATTACGGTACAGAAATTGTGGTGGCGAACTGGTCGGATTTTCTGATGCGGATTGGGCTGGCGACATCTGTTCCAGGAAGTCAACCACAGGTTTTGTTTACCTGTATGCTAGTGGAGCTGTGTCATGGTGTAGTCGGAAGCAATTAAGTGTAACGCTTAGTTCGATGGAGTCGGAGTATGTGGCTCTAAGCGAGGCAAGTCAAGAACTTCTATGGCTACTGAAGCTACTAAGAGATTTTGGTGAACCATATAAGGGACCGGTGACCATGATGGAAGACAACCAGAGCTGTATAACATTCGTGGGCTCAGAACGAACAAGTCGGCGTTCGAAGCATGTGGAGACGAGGGAGCATTACGTCAAAAATTTGTGTAACAACGAAGTGCTGAAGCTGGAATATTGTCCGTCGGAGCACATGGTAGCAGATATTCTAACAAAACCGCTTGGTGTCGTCAAACAAAGGAAGTTTGCTGAAATGATGGGGTTAGCTGCACGTGATGGCAACCAATGTTGAGGAGGAGTATTGGAATAGCAACATTCATGGCATCCCTGTTATGTGCACGTACAGCAACGTACCTATGTGTGTGTATACGCAACTACGCGCTTATCTGCGAAGCAGACTTGGCAACAGAGCAGCAGCAGCGGAAACAGTGGCGGTAGCCATTTTCTATCTTTATAACTAAATGTGCTTTCAATGTGATAAGTTCGTTTTTCATTAATAAATCTTTTTTGTGTTTAATTAATTAACCTTGGCTTTCAATTCTATTGCGATTTTAAACCAAGAACTCTTTCGTCGGGCATTCTAGACACGTGACCAGCCCAGCGCAGACTGCCACACTGTACTATCTTCATGATAACAGCATATTTGCATTCTTAATATAGCTCGTGGTTCATGCGTCTGCGCCACACTCCATTTTGGATTTTGCCAAATTTTACGCTAAAACCCCAAGCATTCGTCGATCAGCTTCTTTAAGCGTCCATGATTCATGTCCGTAAAGGGCCACCGAGGGGATTAGTGTTCTCTAGAGCGTCAGTTTTATGCGAATTTGCAAGCTACGGGACTTCAGCTACAAAATGTAATGCCTGCATAAAGGCCAATTTGCAGCTGCAATTAGTCGTTTTATATTGCGACTTACATCGTAGTCACATATCACGAGCATACCAAAATATATTCAGTTCCTCTTCGACACCAACACCATTTGGTTTTCCGCGCCATGTACTTCGTTTTGGTGGTGTTAATGGTAAGTCCCAATTTCCCAATTAAATGCCCTAAAGGTTTTT